>NC_090655.1:289687325-289987325 GCF_040937935.1 Hyperolius riggenbachi | reverse complement strand
GGCTGATAGGGGGCGTGTCCGTTGTCCAAAGGGGAGTGGGGGAAGGGGTTATGTAAGGATTGATGGGCGGGGGCTATGTGAAGGACAAGTATATGTGCTTATAGGATTGTGGTGACTCGTAGTGGGCGTGTCAGTTGTCCAATGGGGTTGCGGAAATGTTTGTGCCCAGATTTATGGGCGGTGCGATGATAATGTTGCACCGCTATAATAACCTATGGGCAGTGTGCCTAAATTATCGCACTGCAGAGTACGTCACGCTATGGGCAATGCGCCCATAACGTCGCATCTACTGTGGGAAGTGTGTGTGTGCACTTCAGTATGCCATAACTTGTGCGGATTGGGTCTCTCATTGTGATTGGTTACGGCCGGCGCATGCGCCCTGTACTCAATGTACCCATTGCCGGCAGGCACGTGTTCACAGATTTTAGTGCTTTATTACTTTATTTGATACTTGTATTTGTAGACAGGTCTTTTGAGTACTTGCACCATCTGTGCATTTTTTTTTCTTTTTTGTGAGTCACTGCCGGTGACTCACAGTCCGCACAAGCTGATAGGCCAGATGGCGCGTTCGCAGTACGCCCTCCGCAAGGGTAAACAATAGTCAGCTGGCCCGCTAAGCTGATTGGAGCAGTGTCAGCTGATCTCTACCTGACAGGGCCTTGCTGTGTGATTGGTTGTGTGGAAGGTGGCCGGCCACTGATTGGAGAATGATTGATATTTAAATGTGCAAAATGCTCCCAGTCATCGCCCGTGATAAGCATAGCTTTGGCTAGGTGCGCACTCTGATCTCCGCCAATATTCTGGACTCTGGACTTTGGATTGTATTTGACTACTCTGTTGTGTTTGACCTCTGCTTGTGTGATGATATATAGCATAGGACACTGGCAAAGGCTAATATGGAAAGGATTCAGGTGTTTTATTATTCCACCAAAACGACTTGTATTTCTGCAACCTCGATATTCCAGCAAAACAGAACTGAAATAACAGCAGCATAAGCAGAACTACCGGCATATGTAGTGTCCACAGATAACTCCATACATTACAAGTAGTCCAAGGAGAAAGTCCAGGCAATTAGTCCAGTATTCCATATGCAGGCAATGCAATGCTTCAGGAAGCTTCTTCAATCCCATAACTACTGGTTCTAAGGGTTTAGAGAACAAGTACCACAGCTTGCTGTTTCCATCATTAAAGTGGATCCGAGATGAACTTTTACTCCTTGCATAATTGTGTTCCTTACATATAGTTTATAGGGCATTCCTGAAGCCAAATACTTGTTTTGTTTTGTTTTAATACTGTAATTTCCTATAAACTAATCAAGCCACACCCACAGCTTCTCCAGAGTGCCTTGGCGCTTGCAAGGGATTGTGGGATTTCAGTCTGGGCAGGTGAAAAAGGTGTTACTAGCTATAGATTTCAGAGGCAGAGTTTTCACAATCTGAGAGCTGCAGTGCAGATACAGATCAGTTGCCTGTGTAATGGAGGAGATAAGAGTGGAGTTTTCACAGAATATGCAGATTAGCATGCCTAGATACAGATAAGCTTGCCTGTGTGTGTAATTGTGTAATAGTGACAAGCAGAAAGCATGTCTGCTCCCATTGTATCACAGGAAAAAATATTAATATACTGTTGAAGCGGTTTGAAGATAGATTTGCTGTGTAAACTATCTAAACTTTAGATAAGATATATAGACAAGTCACTTGTTATATTTAGTTTTTCATCTCGGATCCGCTTTAACTCACACCAACAGCCCCAAGTACCTGACCTTATATGGCAGATCCAGGATCCTGTCTACCTGTGACCACCTTGCTCTCAGACTATTCAGTAGATACAGATAATCCCCTCCTCCAGGAGCTGTGTGGTCCAGCAGAAAGGAGTCAGACCATTGTCTATTGGTAAACATGAGCAGATAAGGACAAGTCTGCCAACAGACAGTAGAACAATAGACACTCCAGCAAGCTAAAATCAACACAAGACAACATGCAGATCACAGCAAGCACTCTATGCAGGAAAAAAATACATGTTGCAAGAATAATAAAAAGCATACATCACAGCTTGTTTCTTGGATAACCCTGCTGCCTGGACTGACCTCTGCTAGTTACTGGATATTCCTTGCTTGCCGCCTGGACCGACCTTGGACTGTTACTGGATATTCTCTTTAGGCCACTTGCTCTGGATGATAAGTATAAAGTCTACTCTCCTTATCATTCAGCTAGTAGTGTGCATATAGTCTCGCTTAATTTGTCATAAATCATCTGGGACTTTTGTTATCTGTTCACATAAAACTAAAAGTTCTTTTTTCATTTTTTTAAAGTTGTAGCCACTTCTCGCCATTATAATCCATACAATTTTGGTGATTGTAGCATGTATGGGAGCTTTACTATTAACGTTAAAGTCAAATCCGGATGACGGCCGCAATCACGGATTTCACTTGGAATTGGGCATCAAGTCGAAATCAAAATCACGGCGTAACCGGATTCTGATATTGCCGTGATCGGAATTACTCAAATCTGTGATTGGGGGTATCCGAACACCACCACGCCACACACGCCGCTCCCCCACGCGCCACACACGCCGCTCCCCCGCGCACCACCACGCCACACACGCTGCTCCCCCGTGCGCCACACATGCTGCTCCCCCGCGCACCACAACGCCACACACGCTGCTCCCCCGCGCACCACCACGCCACACACGCCGCTCTCCCGCGCACCACCACGCCACACACGCCGCTCCCCCGCACACCACCACGCCACACACGCTGCTCCCCCGCGCACCACCACGCCACACACGCCGCTCCCCCACGCACCACCACGCCACACACGCTGCTCCCCCGCGCACCACAACGCCACACACGCCGCTCCCCCACGCACCACCACGCCACACACGCTGCTCCCCCGCGCACCACAACGCCACACACGCCGCTCCCCCGTGCACTGCTCTCAGCTATACTATAGTTGAGAGTAAAAGCATCTTTAAATGTGCCTTCTAGGCTTCCCATTGGGATGCGGAGTTGTCCCCCCCACCTCCATCTCGGGTACCGGAGGTGGGGAGGAGCCGCTTGTTCCTGGTGTTTCTAGCACGTAAGAGGGCTTTGCTAATAACTGCTAAAGTAGGTGGTCCTCTGCCTGCCATTGAAGTCTATGGAGATTCTCGGATTCACAAATGTTTGCAGAGATTCTGATTTGAAATTTGATATTCAGCCCATCACTAGTGGTCAGTCGCGATTATCGCCCAATGTAGAGCTACAACTTGTCTCACACATTCTGGCATCCCCTTTTCCACAGGTGACAAGACTCTGGAGAAATAACCGAGAATCTGAGGCCCATCTGGAAGTTTTTGCAACAGCACAGCCGAGATGTATTCTTCCAAGGCAACCGCCTGCATGGCAAACGGCAAGTCTCTGTGCACCATGCCAATGCTCTGACACTTGTGCCAATGCTCACTTCACCCCCCCCACGCAGCCTGACACAGAGCTGGTGCTTGTGCCAATGCTCACTTCACCCCCCCCCCTGCTGCCTGACACAGAGCTGGTGCTTGTGCCAATGCTCACTTCACCCCCCCCCTGCTGCCTGACACAGAGCCAGTGCCTGTGCCAATGCTCACTTCACCCCCCCCCCCGCTGCCTGACACAGAGCCGGTGCTTGTGCCAATGCTCGCTTCATCCTCCTCCCACCCTGCCTGACACAGAGCTGGTGCTTGTGCCAATGCTTGCTTCATCCCCCTCCCATGCTGCCTGACACAGAGCTGCTGCTTGTGCCAATGCTCGCTTCATCCCCTCCCACACTGCCTGACACAGAGCTGCTGCTTGTACCAATGCTCGCTTCATCCTCCTCCCACCCTGCCTGACACAGAGCTGGTGCTTGTGCCAATGCTTGCTTCATCCCCCTCCCATGCTGCCTGACACAGAGCTGCTGCTTGTGCCAATGCTCGCTTCATCCCCTCCCACACTGCCTGACACAGAGCTGGTGCTTGTGCCAATGCTCGCTTCACCCCTCCCACGCTGCCTGACACAGAGCTGGTGCTTGTGCCAATGCTCGCTTCACCCCCTCCCACACTGCCTGACACAGAGCTGGTACTTGTGCCAATGCTCGCTTCACCCCTCCCACGCTGCCTGACACAGAGCTGGTGCTTGTGCCAATGCTCGCTTCACCCCCTCCCACACTGCCTGACACAGAGCTGGTGCTTGTGCCAATGCTCGCTTCACCCCTCCCACGCTGCCTGACACAGAGCTGGTGCTTGTGCCAATGCTTGCTTCATCCCCTCCCACACTGCCTGACACAGAGCTGGTGCTTGTGCCAATGCTCGCTTCACCCCCTCCCACACTGCCTGACACAGAGCTAGTGCTTGTGCCAATGCTCGCTTCACCCCCTCCCACACTGCCTGACACAGAGCTGCTGCTTGTGCCAATGCTCGCTTCACCCCCTCCCCTGCTGCCTGACACAGAGCTGGTGCTTGTGCCAATGCTCGCTTCACCCCCTCCCACACTGCCTGACACAGAGCTGGTGCTTGTGCCAATGCTCGCTTCATCCCCTCCCACGCTGCCTGACACAGAGCTGGTGCTTGTGCCAATGCTCACTTCACCTCCTCCCACACTGCCTGACACAGAGCTGGTGCTTGTGCCAATGCTCACTTCACCTCCTCCCACACTGCCTGACACAGAGCTGGTGCTTGTGCCAATGCTCACTTCACCCCCTCCCACACTGCCTGACACAGAGCTGGTGCTTGTACCAATGCTCACTTCACCTCCTCCCACACTGCCTGACACAGAGCTGGTGCTTGTGCCAATGCTCGCTTCACCCCCTCCCACACTGCCTGACACAGAGCTGGTGCTTGTACCAATGCTCGCTTCACCCCCTCCCACACTGCCTGACACAGAGCTGGTGCTTGTGCCAATGCTCGCTTCACCCCCTCCCACGCTTCCTGACACAGAGCTGGTGCTTGTGCCAATGCTCACTTCACCTCCTCCCACACTGCCTGACACAGAGCTGGTGCTTGTGCCAATGCTCGCTTCACCCCCCCCCCGCTGCCTGACACAGAGCCGGTGCTTGTGCCAATGCTCGCTTCACCCCCTCCCACGCTGCCTGACACAGAGCTGGTACTTGTGCCAATGCTTGCTTCATCCCCTCCCACACTGCCTGACACAGAGCTGGTGCTTGTTCCAATGCTCGCTTCATCCTCCTCCCACACTGCCTGACACAGAGCTGGTACTTGTGCCAATGCTCGCTTCACCCCCTCCCACGCTTCCTGACACAGAGCTGGTGCTTGTGCCAATGCTCACTTCACCTCCTCCCACACTGCCTGACACAGAGCTGGTGCTTGTGCCAATGCTCGCTTCACCCCCTCCCACGCTGCCTGACACAGAGCTGGTACTTGTGCCAATGCTCACTTCACCCCCTCCCACGCTTCCTGACACAGAGCTGGTGCTTGTGCCAATGCTCACTTCACCCCCTCCCACGCTGCCTGACACAGAGCTGGTACTTGTGCCAATGCTCGCTTCACCCCCTCCCACGCTTCCTGACACAGAGCTGGTGCTTGTGCCAATGCTCACTTCACCTCCTCCCACACTGCCTGACACAGAGCCGGTGCTTGTGCCAATGCTCGCTTCACCCCCTCCCACGCTGCCTGACACAGAGCTGGTACTTGTGCCAATGCTTGCTTCATCCCCTCCCACACTGCCTGACACAGAGCTGGTGCTTGTGCCAATGCTCGCTTCACCCCCTCCCACGCTTCCTGACACAGAGCTGGTGCTTGTGCCAATGCTCACTTCACCTCCTCCCACACTGCCTGACACAGAGCCGGTGCTTGTGCCAATGCTCGCTTCACCCCCTCCCACGCTGCCTGACACAGAGCTGGTACTTGTGCCAATGCTTGCTTCATCCCCTCCCACACTGCCTGACACAGAGCTGGTGCTTGTGCCAATGCTCGCTTCACCCCCTCCCACGCTGCCTGACACAGAGCTGGTACTTGTGCCAATGCTCGCTTCACCTCCTCCCACACTGCCTGACACAGAGCTGGTGCTTGTGCCAATGCTCGCTTCACCCCCTCCCACACTGCCTGACACAGAGCTGGTGCTTGTGCCAATGCTCGCTTCACCCCCTCCCACGCTTCCTGACACAGAGCTGGTGCTTGTGCCAATGCTCGCTTCACCTCCTCCCACACTGCCTGACACAGAGCTGGTGCTTGTGCCAATGCTCGCTTCACCTCCTCCCATGCTGCCTGACACAGAGCTGGTGCTTGTGCCAATGCTCGCTTCACCTCCTCCCACACTGCCTGACACAGAGCTGGTGCTTGTGCCAATGCTCGCTTCACCTCCTCCCATGCTGCCTGACACAGAGCCGGTGCTTGTGCCAATGCTCGCTTCACCCCCTCCCACGCTGCCTGACACAGAGCTGGTACTTGTGCCAATGCTCGCTTCATCCCCTCCCATGCTGCCTGACACAGAGCTGGTGCTTGTGCCAATGCTCGCTTCATCCCCTCCCACGCTGCCTGACACAGAGCTGGTGCTTGTGCCAATGCTCGCTTCACCCCCTCCCCCCCCCCCCCCTGCTGCCTGACACAGAGCTGGTGCTTGTGCCAATGCTCGCTTCATCCCCCCCATGCTGCCTGACACAGAGCTGGTGCTTGTGGCAATGCTCGCTTCATCCCCTCCCACACTGCCTGACACAGAGCTGGTGCTTGTGCCAATGCTCGCTTCATCCCCCTCCCATGCTGCCTGACACAGAGCTGGTGCTTGTGCCAATGCTCGCTTCACCCCCTCCCACACTGCCTGACACAGAGCTGGTGCTTGTGCCAATGCTCGCTTCACCCCCTCCCATGCTGCCTGACACAGAGCTGGTGCTTGTGCCAATGCTCGCTTCACCTCCTCCCACACTGCCTGACACAGAGCTGGTGCTTGTGCTAATGCTCGCTTCATCCCCCTCCCACACTGCCTGACACAGAGCTGCTGCTTGTGTCAATGCTCGCTTCATCCTCCTCCCACACTGCCTGACACAGAGCCGGTGCTTGTGCCAATGCTCGCTTCACCCCCCCCCCGCTGCCTGACACAGAGCCGGTGCTTGTGCCAATGCTCGCTTCACCTCCTCCCACACTGCCTGACACAGAGCTGGTGCTTGTGGCAATGCTCGCTTCACCTCCTCCCACACTGCCTGACACAGAGCTGGTGCTTGTGTCAATGCTCGCTTCATCCTCCTCCCACACTGCCTGACACAGAGCTGGTGCTTGTGCCAATGCTCGCTTCCTCCCCTCCCACGCTGCCTGACACAGAGCTGGTGCTTGTGTCAATGCTCGCTTCATCCTCCTCCCATACTGCCTGACACAGAGCTGCTGCTTGTGCCAATGCTCGCTTCACCCCCTCCCACACTGCCTGACACAGAGCTGGTGCTTGTGCCAATGCTCGCTTCATCCTCCTCCCATACTGCCTGACTCAGAGCTGGTGCTTGTGCCAATGCTCGCTTCACCCCCTCCCACACTGCCTGACACAGAGCCGGTGCTTGTGCCAATGCTCGCTTCACCCCCCCTCCCCCCGCTGCCTGACACAGAGCTGGTGCTTGTGCCAATGCTCGCTTCACCCCCCCCCCCCGCTGCCTGACACAGAGCTGGTGCTTGTGCCAATGCTCGCTTCATCCTCCTCCCACCCTGCCTGACACAGAGCTGGTGCTTGTGCCAATGCTCGCTTCACCCCCCTCCCATGCTGCCTGACACAGAGCTGGTGCTTGTGCCAATGCTCGCTTCACCCCCTCCCATGCTGCCTGACACAGAGCTGGTGCTTGTGCCAATGCTCGCTTCACCCCCTCCCATGCTGCCTGACACAGAGCTGGTGCTTGTGCCAATGCTCGCTTCATCCTCCTCCCACCCTGCCTGACACAGAGCTGGTACTTGTGCCAATGCTCGCTTCACCTCCTCCCACACTGCCTGACACAGAGCTGGTACTTGTGCCAATGCTTGCTTCACCCCCTCCCATTCTGCCTGACACATAGCTGGTACTTGTGCCAATGCTCGCTTCACCTCCTCCCACACTGCCTGACACAGAGCTGGTGCTTGTGCCAATGCTTGCTTCACCTCCTCCCACACTGCCTGACAGAGAGCTGGTGCTTGTGCCAATGCTCGCTTCACCTCCTCCCACACTGCCTGACACAGAGCTGGTGCTTGTTCCAATGCTCGCTTCACCCCTCCCACACTGCCTGACACAGAGCTGGTGCTTGTGCCAATGCTCGCTTCACCTCCTCCCACACTGCCTGACACAGAGCTGGTGCTTGTGCCAATGCTCGCTTCACCTCCTCCCACGCTGCCTGACACAGAGCTGGTACTTGTGCCAATGCTCGCTTCACCTCCTCCCACACTGCCTGACACAGAGCTGGTGCTTGTGCCAATGCTCGCTTCACCTCCTCCCACGCTGCCTGACACAGAGCCGGTGCTTGTGCCAATGCTCACTTCACCCCCTCCCCCCCCCCCCCCCCGCTGCCTGACACAGAGCCGGTGCTTGTGCCAATGCTCGCTTCACCCCCCCCCCCCCCGCTGCCTGACACAGAGCTGGTACTTGTGCCAATGCTCGCTTCACCTCCTCCCACACTGCCTGACACAGAGCTGGTGCTTGTGCCAATGCTCGCTTCACCCCCTCCCACACTGCCTGACACAGAGCTGGTGCTTGTGCCAATGCTCGCTTCATCCCCTCCCACACTGCCTGACACAGAGCTGGTGCTTGTGCCAATGCTCGCTTCACCCCCTCCCACACTGCCTGACACAGAGCTGGTGCTTGTGCCAATGCTCGCTTCATCCCCTCCCACACTGCCTGACACAGAGCTGGTGCTTGTGCCAATGCTCGCTTCACCCCCTCCCACGCTGCCTGACACAGAGCTGGTGCTTGTTCCAATGCTCGCTTCATCCTCCTCCCATGCTGCCTGACACAGAGCTGGTGCTTGTGCCAATGCTTGCTTCACCCCCTCCCACACTGCCTGACACAGAGCTGGTGCTTGTGCCAATGCTCGCTTCATCCTCCTCCCATACTGCCTGACACAGAGCTGCTGCTTGTGCCAATGCTCGCTTCACCTCCTCCCACGCTGCCTGACACAGAGCTGCTGCTTGTGCCAATGCTCGCTTCATCCCCCTCCCATGCTGCCTGACACAGAGCTGGTGCTTGTGCCAATGCTCGCTTCACCCCCTCCCATGCTGCCTGACACAGAGCTGGTGCTTGTTCCAATGCTCGCTTCATCCTCCTCCCATGCTGCCTGACACAGAGCTGGTGCTTGTGCCAATGCTTGCTTCACCCCCTCCCACACTGCCTGACACAGAGCTGGTGCTTGTGCCAATGCTCGCTTCATCCTCCTCCCATACTGCCTGACACAGAGCTGCTGCTTGTGCCAATGCTCGCTTCACCTCCTCCCACGCTGCCTGACACAGAGCTGCTGCTTGTGCCAATGCTCGCTTCATCCCCCTCCCATGCTGCCTGACACAGAGCTGGTGCTTGTGCCAATGCTCGCTTCACCCCCTCCCATGCTGCCTGACACGGAGCTGGTGCTTGTGCCAATGCTCGCTTCACCTCCTCCCACGCTGCCTGACACAGAGCTGGTGCTTGTGCCAATGCTCGCTTTATCCCCCTCCCATGCTGCCTGACACAGAGCTGGTGCTTGTGCCAATGCTCGCTTCATCCCCTCCCATGCTGCCTGACACAGAGCTGGTGCTTGTGCCAATGCTCGCTTCATCCCCTCCCATGCTGCCTGACACAGAGCTGGTGCTTGTGCCAATGCTCGCTTCACCTCCTCCCACCCTGCCTGACACAGAGCTGGTACTTGTGCCAATGCTCGCTTCACCCCCTCCCACACTGCCTGACACAGAGCTGGTACTTGTGCCAATGCTTGCTTCACCCCCTCCCACACTGCCTGACACAGAGCTGGTACTTGTGCCAATGCTCGCTTCACCTCCTCCCACACTGCCTGACTCAGAGCTGGTGCTTGTGCCAATGCTCGCTTCACCTCCTCCCACCCTGCCTGACACAGAGCTGGTACTTGTGCCAATGCTCGCTTCACCTCCTCCCACCCTGCCTGACACAGAGCTGGTACTTGTGCCAATGCTCGCTTCACCTCCTCCCACACTGCCTGACTCAGAGCTGGTGCTTGTGCCAATGCTCGCTTCATCCTCCTCCCACACTGCCTGACACAGAGCTGGTGCTTGTGCCAATGCTCGCTTCACCTCCTCCCACACTGCCTGACACAGAGCCGGTGCTTGTGCCAATGCTCGCTTCACCTCCTCCCACACTGCCTGACACAGAGCTGCTGCTTGTGCCAATGCTCGCTTCACCCCCTCCCACACTGCCTGACACAGAGCTGGTGCTTGTGCCAATGCTCGCTTCATCCCCCTCCCACGCTGCCTGACACAGAGCTGGTGCTTGTGCCAATGCTCGCTTCACCCCCTCCCCCGCTGCCTTACACAGAGCTAATGCTTGTGCCAATGCTCGCTTCACCCCCTCCCACACTGCCTGACACAGAGCTGGTGCTTGTGCCAATGCTCGCTTCACCCCCTCCCCCGCTGCCTTACACAGAGCTAATGCTTGTTCCAATGCTCGCTTCATCCTCCTCCCACACTGCCTGACACAGAGCTAATGCTTGTGCCAATGCTCGCTTCATCCCCCTCCCATGCTGCCTGACACAGAGCTGGTACTTGTGCCAATGCTCGCTTCATCCCCCTCCCATGCTGCCTGACATAGAGCTGGTGCATATGCCAATGCTCACTTCACCCCCTCCCATGCTGCCTGACACAGAGCTAATGCTTGTGCCAATGCTCGCTTCACCTCCTCCCACACTGCCTGACACAGAGCTGGTGCTTGTGCCAATGCTCGCTTCATCCCCCTCCCATGCTGCCTGACACCGAGCTGGTACTTGTGCCAATGCTCGCTTCATCCCCTCCCATGCTGCCTGACACAGAGCTGGTGCTTGTGCCAATGCTCACTTCACCCCCCCCGCTGCCTGACACAGAGCCGGTGCTTGTGCCAATGCTCGCTTCACCCCCTCCCACACTGCCTGACACAGAGCTGGTGCTTGTGCCAATGCTCGCTTCACCTCCTCCCACACTGCCTGACACAGAGCTGGTGCTTGTGCCAATGCTCGCTTCACCTCCTCCCACGCTGCCTGACACAGAGCCGGTGCTTGTGCCAATGCTCGCTTCACCCCCTCCCACGCTGCCTGACACAGAGCTAATGCTTGTGCCAATGCTCGCTTCACCCCCTCCCACCCTGCCTGACACAGAGCTGGTGCTTGTTCCAATGCTTGCTTCATCCTCCTCCCACACTGCCTGACACAGAGCTGGTGCTTGTGCCAATGCTTGCTTCACCCCCTCCCACACTGCCTGACACAGAGCTGGTACTTGTGCCAATGCTCGCTTCACCCCCTCCCACGCTGCCTGACACAGAGCTAATGCTTGTGCCAATGCTCGCTTCACCCCCTCCCACCCTGCCTGACACAGAGCTGGTGCTTGTTCCAATGCTTGCTTCATCCTCCTCCCACACTGCCTGACACAGAGCTGGTGCCTGTGCCAATGCTTGCTTCACCCCCTCCCACACTGCCTGACACAGAGCTGGTACTTGTGCCAATGCTCGCTTCACCCCCTCCCACGCTGCCTGACACAGAGCTGGTGCTTGTTCCAATGCTTGCTTCATCCTCCTCCCACACTGCCTGACACAGAGCTGGTGCTTGTGCCAATGCTTGCTTCACCCCCCTCCCATGCTGCCTGACACAGAGCTGGTGCTTGTGCCAATGCTCGCTTCATCCCCTCCCACGCTGCCTGACACAGAGCTGGTGCCTGTGCCAATGCTCGCTTCACCCCCCCCCCCCGCTGCCTGACACAGAGCTGGTGCTTGTGCCAATGCTCGCTTCACCTCCTCCCACGCTGCCTGACACAGAGCTGGTGCTTGTGCCAATGCTCGCTTCACCTCCTCCCATGCTGCCTGACACAGAGCTGGTGCTTGTGCCAATGCTCGCTTCACCCCCTCCCACGCTGTCGGACACTCGTCAGTCCATGTGAGGATTTCAGATGCCTCCTCCTGAGCTCTCAGAAAAAGGTCATATAAGGTTTTTGCTTTTTGCACAAACCCTTCTATGAATTCTCTACAATCCCAGGAATTTCCTGAGTTCTGTCACTGTTGTGGTTTCGGGAAGTCCTAGAACTGCTTCTACTCTCTTTTGAATTGGCTTTTTGCCTTTCCCAGAAATTTGGACTTCCAGATGCGTTACCTCATTCTTCAGGATCTGTGCTTTTCCTGGATTTATTTTCAGGCCTGAATCCTGGAGAGCTTGGAAAATCACGTCCAGTAACTCTTTATGTTAGTCTAGAGTAGCAGCCTGGGCAAATATGTCGGCAACATAAAAGAGCGCTGCATCTCTGAGGTTCAATAGTTGTAAAACTTGTGTTAGCACCGTATGAAGCAGAGATCTGCTGCTATTCATCCGCACTGGCAGGTCAGTAAATGTCTGTCTCTAAATGTGAATGCAAACCTGCATTGGGAATCTCTGTGAAGGGAATACTGAAAATCCCTGACATGTATCCAAGCCACTGAACACTCAGCAATGTGCATCAGCTCTATGTAAGATGTCTGGCATTGAAGCCACAATTGTCATGGTAGGCGGAGTAACCTTGCTTACTGCTGACAAGTCCATGCATAGCCTCCATTGGTTGGTTTCCCATACAAGATTGGCCATATCGGGCTATGCGATACCGAATTGCATGGCCTGATAATCTGCTTGTCTGGGAACTCTTGACTGATTTTACTTACCTGTTCCTCAGATTCTGGGGGAAGGTGGTCCTGTGTAGTGGATGGGGGGTCCGGACCAGAGATGACCACCACATTCACCCCCCCCCCATGCCTGTAAGACCACGCCCATAGCTACTTGGAAACGATAATAAAGGTAACGCCCAGACAGTATTCAGGAAGAGCGGGATTCCCCCCCCATCTGGAATCTGGGCACACCAGAGCATGAAGAGGGGGATGTCAGATAGTCACCCCTATTTATACATTGCTCCATGCACTCTCATAGGCCTGCAGCTGAGGTAATAAACTCAAAGCATCAAGGAAAACAAGAAGAGAAAAGAAAGCTGAATCAGGCCTCATGATTCCAAAATATAACACTTTATTACGGATAAAGGGGAGCAACATTCACAAAACATTAAAAACTCATTTAAAGTAACATGAAGGGAACTGTATGTGATCCTCAGATGCAGATCTCAGCAGTCACCCCCCCCCCCATAACAGAGAAACTGCACACTAAGGGGTTGATTCACTATAACCAATAGCGTGCCTTATCAGAGTTAACATGCCTTATCAGAGTAGCGTAGCGAGCACTACGAACTTATGCCTGCTAATTGACAACGACGAGAGCTCTGATAGTCCTGCCCTGAGCCCCTGCGGGTCCAATCACTTTGAAGGACATTATCCCTGCACTTTGATTGGCCCAATAGGCTGCCTGTCAAGGGCAGGACGGGCGGAGCTCTTATTGTAAATTAGCAGGCATAAGTTTGTAGCATTCGCTAGGCTACTCTGATAAGGCAGGTTAACTCTGATAAGGCGTGCTAACTCTGATAAGGCATGCTAACTCTAATAAGGCATGTTAACTCTAATAAGGCATGTTAACTCTGATAAGGGACGCTATTTGTTATAGTGAATCAACCCCGCACTGTGATCACATTCAGGCATCTGCACAACAGACTGTAAAAATAGCCCTGAATCTGGGCTGGCTAAGGCAGCTTTCACACTGCAAACTGGCTGTAGCAATGCGCCGCGCCCGTCACTCCCCATTGCACCGCTACAAACAGGCCCTCCGGGAACACCGCCTTAGTACACAGTGTTCCCTGTCTGGCATCCAGCCAAGCAGGAAGTGACATGCGCTTGTAGTCGGGGATATGGAAGTGCACAGAAGCGTAATGTAACAAGACGCTTCCACGCACGCCAACATGTTTAAAATCCCCGCATCGCCATAGACTAACATGACTTCCAGGCTGACGCAGATCACCGCAGGTCGCCACAGAAGCCGCACAGTAATGTAGTTCTGCGCCAGCGTTAGATCGGGCACTTCTGGTGCAGCGTACCGCCACGTGGGAAGTGTGAACTCCCCCATAGGGCTGCGGTAACCGTGCCAGTGTGAAAGCACTCCCAATGTAATGAGCTAGAGCCTAAATCACTGATATATTGGCCTTTATTCTGGTGGGGTTTTCATGCAAATTACCGCATGTACTGTAATTTACCGCATACAGTAAGAAGATTTGGCAATTCTGGTAGATTTTAGTCATGAATGTGGTAAATTATGCGGTAATTTGCATTAATTTTACCGAAAATCGCTATTCTCATGCAAATTAGGGAGCATGTTAGCACATCATTTACCAATCAGTGTAAGACCTGCCTGTACCTGGTGGTAAAGTCCATTTGTGTGTATTTTGCAGTTTTTAGTGGAGTCTCTACTGCTGTTTTATTGGGGATGTCTATAAATATACATTCCATAGGTTGCTACATAATCAAATACACCTCCCCACCCAAAAAAAAAAAAAAAAAAAAATCTTCCAAAGACTATCCTACATTATGGAAGACAATTAAAGACTACTATAATTTATTTACTGCATGCTAAACTGCTGAAATACCGGAAGTTTTACTGCACTTTATGCATTCACCGCACGTTTTGCTTCATGCTTGGATATGCAGAAAAATCGTTCAGAATTGCTAAAAAAAAAAAAGAAGAAAATCTGTCCCATAGCTTCCAGAACTGAGGCCTATGGCAATAAACAGAATATGCTGCCAGATCTGTGAGCGATGTTACTGCAGTTCCACATGGTGAGTGGCATTCTGCAGCATCACACAAGGCCTATGGCAATAAACAGAATATGCTGCCAGATCTGTGAGCGATGTTACTGCAGTTCCACATGGTGAGTGGCATTCTGCAGCATCACACAAGGCCTATGGCAATATACAGAATATGCTGCCAGATCTGTGAGTGATGTTACTGCAGATCCACATGGTGAGTGGCATTCTGCAGCATCACACAAGGCCTATGGCAATATACAGAATATGCTGCCAGATCTGTGAGTGGTGTTACTGCAGTTCCACATGCTGGGTGGCATTCTGCAGCATCACACAAGGCCTATGGCAATAAACAGAATATGCTGCCAGATCTGTGAGTGATGTTACTGCAGATCCACATGGTGAGTGGCATTCTGCAGCATCACACAAGGCCTATGGCAATATACAGAATATGCTGCCAGATCTGTGAGTGGTGTTACTGCAGTTCCACATGCTGGGTGGCATTCTGCAGCATCACACAAGGCCTATGGCAATAAACAGAATATGCTGCCAGATCTGTGAGCGATGTTACTGCAGTTCCACATGCTGGGTGGCATTCTGCAGCATCACACAAGGCCTATGGCAATAAACAGAATATGCTGCCAGATCTGTGAGCGGTGTTACTGCAGTTCCACATGGTGAGTGGCATTCTGCAGCATCACACAAGGCCTATGGCAATAAACAGAATATGCTGCCAGATCTGTGAGCGATGTTACTGCAGTGCCACATGCTTGGTGGCATTCTGCAGCATCACACAAGGCCTATGGCAATAAACAGAATATGCTGCCAGATCTGTGAGCGATGTTACTGCAGTTCCACATGCTGGGTGGCATTCTGCAGCATCACACAAGGCCTATGGCAATAAACAGAATATGCTGCCAGATCTGTGAGCGATGTTACTGCAGTTCCACATGGTGAGTGGCATTCTGCAGCATCACACAAGGCCTATGGCAATAAACAGAATATGCTGCCAGATCTGTGAGCGATGTTACTGCAGTTCCACATGCTGGGTGGCATTCTGCAGCATCACACAAGGCCTATGGCAATAAACAGAATGTGCTGCCAGATCTGTGAGAGATGTTACTGCAGTTCCACATGGTGAGTGGCATTCTGCAGCATCACACAAGGCCTATGGCAATAAACAGAATATGCTGCCAGATCTGTGAGCGATGTTACTGCAGTTCCACATGGTGAGTGGCATTCTGCAGCATCACACAAGGCCTATGGCAATAAACAGAATATGCTGCCAGATCTGTGAGCGATGTTACTGCAGTTCCACATGGTGAGTGGCATTCTGCAGCATCACACAAGGCCTATGGCAATAAACAGAATGTGCTGCCAGATCTGTGAGAGATGTTACTGCAGTTCCACATGCTGGGTGGCATTCTGCAGCATCACACAAGGCCTATGGCAGGAAACAGAATATGCTGCCAGATCTGTGAGCGATGTTACTGCAGTTCCACATGCTGGGTGGCATTCTGCAGCATCACACAAGGCCTATGGCAATAAACAGAATATGCTGCCAGATCTGTGAGAGATGTTACTGCAGTTCCACATGCTGGGTGGCATTCTGCAGCATCACACAAGGCCTATGGCAGGAAACAGAATATGCTGCCAGATCTGTGAGCGATGTTACTGCAGTTCCACATGCTGGGTGGCATTCTGCAGCATCACACAAGGCCTATGGCAATAAACAGAATATGCTGCCAGATCTGTGAGTGATGTTACTGCAGTTCCACATGCTGGGTGGCATTCTGCAGCATCACACAAGGCCTATGGCAATAAACAGAATATGCTGCCAGATCTGTGAGCGATGTTACTGCAGTTCCACATGCTGGGTGGCATTGTGCAGCATCACACAAGGCCTATGGCAATAAACAGAATATGATGCCAGATCTGTGAGCGATATTACTGCAGTTCCACATGGTGAGTGGCATTCTGCAGCATCACACAAGGCCTATGGCAATAAACAGAATATGCTGCCAGATCTGTGAGTGATTTTACTGCAGTTCCACATGCTGGGTGGCATTCTGCAGCATCACACAAGGCCTATGGCAATAAACAGAATATGCTGCCAGATCTGTGAGCGATGTTACTGCAGTTCCACATGCTGGGTGGCATTCTGCAGCATCACACAACAAGCAGCTCTGCAGTGTGTATCCTCACTATAGGATCTAGGCAATCACTGCTTCCTCAATACAGAGCCCGGGCCCCTCAGCAACAAGCATAAGAGGTCTTGCAGCAAGCAGAGAGTTATCGCATATTGTTAGTGCAAAGCCATATGGAGTCTCCGCAGTGTCTGTGGATAATTCCTGCCAGTCCAGCAAGCGATATGCTGGTATATCCATACCTATGCCTAGCACCAGAAGCGTAGTGACTCTCACCTGCCAGCTGGAGGCGCTGCACCCCGATATCTGCCTCCACCTGTAGGGGCACCAGTCTGTGTTATAGCCTTAATGTGACAATGTCAGCAGGTGACGGTTTTCACCTCGCGATCTACCCACGTGTATATAGCTTCTCAGTATGGGACCGCCTCTTCTAGCTCCGCCCACCTACATGTTTTTCCCAGTCCCGGGCTTCCTCAGGGTGTTGGGCATTAGAGGGAGGTTCCAGAGCATTTATACTGTGCACAAAATCTACTGGAAGTATGTTCAGCCGCCATTTTAGATCCTGGAATATTTGCCCATATCGCTTTCAAACAAACAGAGATTCTAAATGTTAATGGGGATTCTTTCATAAAGAGCATTCACTGTAGCAGTAATCCGCTGCTGTGTTAGAGGCAGGGCTTGCTTTCCCAGGGCCCTGTGGCATTCTTGTATATCCCAGGGCCCCATGGCATTCTTGTATATCCAAGGGCCCCATGGCAGTCTTGTATATCCAAGGGCCCCGTGGCATTCTTGTATATCCCAGGACCCCGTGGCAGTCTTGTATATCCCTGAGCCCCATGGCAGTCTTGTATATCCAAGGGCCCCGTGGCATTCTTGTATATCCCAGGACCCCGTGGCAGTCTTGTATATCCCTGAGCCCCATGGCAGTCTTGTATATCCAAGGGCCCCGTGGCATTCTTGTATATCCCAGGACCCCGTGGCATTCTTGTATATCCCAGGACCCCGTGGCAGTCTTGTATATCCCTGAGCCCCGTGGCATTCTTGTATATCCAAGGGCCCCATGGCATTCTTGTATATCCAAGGGCCCCATGGCATTCTTGTATATCCCAGGACCCCGTGGCAGTCTTGTATATCCCTGAGCCCCGTGGCATTCTTGTATATCCAAGGGCCCCATGGCATTCTTGTATATCCAAGGGCCCCGTGGCATTCTTGTATATCCCAGGGCCCCATGGCAGTCTTGTATATCCCAGGGCCCTATGGCATACTTGTATATCCCAGGGCCCTATGGCAGTCTTGTATATCCCAGGGCCCTATGGCAGTCTTGTATATCCCAGGGCCCTGTGGCATTCTTGTATATCCCAGGGCCCTATGGCATACTTGTATATCCCAGGGCCCTATGGCAGTCTTGTATATCCCAGGGCCCCATGGCAGTCTTGTATATCCCAGGGCCCCATGGCAGTCTTGTATATCCCAGGGCCCTATGGCATTCTTGTATATCCCAGGGCCCTCTGGCATTTTTGTATATCTCAGGGCCCCGTGGCAGTCTTGTATATCCCAGGGCCCTATGGCAGTCTTGTATATCCCAGGGCCCTGTGGCATTTTTGTACACATTTAATTATTGATTTGTTAAGGAGGAATAAACGCTGGATGTCAGTATTCAGTATGGACTCTGTATCTTGTCTCCTATTCTGTATTGTGCATACTGCTGTACACCACCGCCTGTATTATTATGTACCCCAGGTTTGTTTCTTGTACAGCGCCATGGAATATGTTGTCTCCTATTCTGTATTGTGCACACTGCTGTACACCACCGCCTGTAATATTATGTACCCCATGTTTCTTACTGTGTACAGCGCCATGGAATATGTTGTCTCCTATTCTGTATTGTGCACACTGCTGTACACCACCGCCTGTATTATTATGTACCCCAGGTTTGTTTCTTACTGTGTACAGCGCCATGGAATATCTTGTCTCCTATTCTGTATTGTGCACACTGCTGTACACCAGCGCCTGTATTATTATGTACCCCATGTTTGTTTCTTACTGTGTACAGCGCCATGGAATATGTTGTCTCCTATTCTGTATTGTGCATACTGCTGTACACCACCGCCTGTATTATTATGTACCCCATGTTTGTTTCTTGTACAGCGCCATGGAATATGTTGTCTCCTATTCTGTATTGTGCACACTGCTGTACACCACCGCCTGTATTATTATGTACCCCAGGTTTGTTTCTTACTGTGTACAGCGCCATGGAATATCTTGTCTCCTATTCTGTATTGTGCACACTGCTGTACACCACCGCCTGTATTATTATGTACCCCATGTTTGTTTCTTGTACAGCGCCATGGAATATGTTGTCTCCTATTCTGTATTGTGCATACTGCTGTACACCACCGCCTGTATTATTATGTACCCCATGTTTGTTTCTTACTGTGTACAGCGCCATGGAATATGTTGTCTCCTATTCTGTATTGTGCATACTGCTGTACACCACCGCCTGTATTATTATGTACCCCATGTTTGTTTCTTGTACAGCGCCATGGAATATGTTGTCTCCTATTCTGTATTGTGCACACTGATGTACACCACCGCCTGTATTATTATGTACCCCATGTTTGTTTCTTGTACAGCGCCATGGAATATGTTGTCTCCTATTCTGTATTGTGCACACTGATGTACACCACCGCCTGTATTATTATGTACCCCATGTTTGTTTCTTGTACAGCGCCACGGAATATGTTGCCGCTTTACAAATCAATAAAAATAATAATAATAATAATAATAATACCTATGCTTAGTCCTCTATGTACGCATGGATCAGTTTGGGAAGGTAAGTCCATCCCCACCTCCCTATATAAACTGTTATTAGTGTATAGTATCCTATTATCGGTGCCTCTGGTAATATATTATCTGCCAGTTTCGGTCCGCCCTCGGGGGAGGGGTGTGTCCCCCTTTTCTTCCTATCTACAGAGAGCGGCTTCTTAACCTGAGTGGAGTCAGGCCTAATCTCCCCACCCGTCCAATCAGTGATGGCCTTAGTGCTGACCCTCGCTTGTGAGTATAATGTTTATACATTCAGCTTCTGAAAATAATCTTCCCATAATGCACTATTGCTGGCTCTCCAGTTTCCATGTTCTCTTTCTGCAAGTCTCTATGTAGCCATGTTTATCTCATCACGTTACCTCAGTTCAGGGAGTTTAATGCTTTACAGACCAATGCAGTGAGCAGCATGAGAGAGTCCTCGGGATTCTGGGTAAATATGCTGCCATGTACATCAGTGTTTTCCCCAGAATTTTTTTCCAGCCGGGTGGGGCGAGATGAGAGAATGCAGGGCTGGTGCTTTTTTGCGCAATTGTGCTTATAGCAGAGGAGGAGGTGAGCCGATGACAGCCGGGTGCTCACCAAAACTAGCCGGGTGTAGCACCCGGCTAAAAGAGCCTGGGGAGAACACTGTGCATCTACCAAGAGATAAAACAAACATTGGAAAATAACACTGATGGCCAAAACATTTCCCACAGTCAGTGCAGTAATAGAGCATCTCCCCAGTGATGAGAGAGGGATGAGCGGAACTGAACAAGCCTGTTATTGGCTGCTGCACTCCCCTCTCCATCCTCCCTACTGCCTGCTATGCTGGGGAGATGGAGAGCAGTATGCTGTGGCCACTTCAGGTTCACTGGAGGCAAAGCTATCACTGACCATTACTTACCACCAGTGTGACATCTCTTATGTACGACAAGATGTGGTTTCTGTACAAAACATTTCCCACACTCAGCACATGAATATGGCTTCTCACCAGTGTGAGATCTCTCATGACTGACAAGGTCTGATTTCTGTCCAAAACATTTCCCACACTCAGCACATGAGATCTCTCATGTTTCCCACACCAGTGTGAGATCTCTCATGTGTGACAAGGTTTCCTTTATGTCCAAAACATTTCCCACACTCGGCACATGAATAGGGCTTCTCACCAGTGTGAGATCTCTCATGTATGACAAGATGTGATTTCCATACAAAACATTTCCCACACTCAGCACATGAATATGGCTTCTCACCAGTGTGAGATCTCTCATGACTGACTAGGTCTGATTTCTGTCCAAAACATTTCCCACACTCAGCACATGAATAGGGCTTCTCACCAGTGTGAGTTCTCTCATGCCTGACAAGATGTCCTTTATGTATAAAACATTTCCCACACTCAGCACACGGATATGGCTTCTCACTAGTGTGAGATCTCTGATGGATGACAAACAATGATTTATGTGCAAAACATTTCCCACACTCAGCACATGAATAGGGCTTCTCAGCAGTGTGAGTTCTCTCATGTTTCACAAGCTCTGATTTACATGCAAAACATTTCCCACACTCAGCACATGAATATGGCTTCTCACCAGTGTGAGTTCTCTCATGTTTAATAAGCGTTGCTTTATCTAAAAAACATTTCCCACACTCAGCACATGAATAGGCCTTCTCGCCAGTGTGAGATCTCTCGTGCACGTTAAGATTTCCCTTATGTGCAAAACATTTCCCACACACAGCACAGATATATGGCTTCTCACCAGTGTGAGATCTCTCATGTCTGACAAGGTTTGATTTATCTGCAAAACATTTCCCACACTCAGCACATGAATAAGGAGTTTCCCCAGTGTGAGATCTCTCATGACTGACAAGCTGTGATTTACATGCAAAACATTTCCCACACTGAGCACATGAATAGGGTTTCTCGCCAGTGTGAGTTCTCTCATGCCTGACAAGATGTAATTTCTTTGCAAAACATTTCCCACACTCAGCACATGAATAGGGCTTCTCACCAGCATGAGATCTCTCATGTATGAAAATCTGAGATTTCTGTGAAAACCATTTCCCACACTCAGCACATGAATATCGCTTTTCACCAGAGTGAGATCTCTCATGTTTGACAAGATTTGATTTCCATACAAAACATTTCCCACACTCAGCACATGAATATGGCTTCTCACCAGTGTGAGATCTCTCATGCCTGACAAGATATGATTTCCATGGAAAACATTTCCCACATATAGAACAGGAATAAGATCCTCCAGCAGGGGGAGAGCTGTGCTGGGTATGAGGCCCCTCAGGGTTAGAGAGGTGAAGGGAGTCTGGGGGAATATTTGGGGTCACCAGGATATCTGCAGGAGACTCTTGTCCAGTGACATCATCATCCGTTGTACAGTCCGTGGATACAGAGAGACGAGTCTCTGAGAGGTTCCTGATGCCGGGACTCCGCCCTGCAAATAGAGAAACATCATCACTTCCTGTTAGAGAATTCTGAGGGGAGGAGCAATTATCATTAGGGAGGGTCAGTGAGCTGCTGATACAGTATTTGGACCATAAGACGCTCCTGACCATAAGACACACCTCGGTTTAGAGGCCAGAATACAGAAAAACAAAACACTAAATCTGGTGTGTCTGTGGGGAAGGGGCATCTGGTGGAACTGTTCCCAGCAATGTCTCTACATCAGCTTTCACCTCAAGGTACCTTTACATACAATGATTGATTGCTGGGGGTGGAAGCGAAGGGTCGGGGGGTTCCAGGCACTCTGCAGCCAAGGATTACATGTTTCTTTTTCTGTCCCTTTATGGCCAGGAGGACTCGGTCTCCCACCTTTCCCACCCACACTTGTTATAGATGCATGGACGACGGTTATATATCACCAGGGCTTGTGGCAAGGGGTGTGTCGCCGAGCACGATTGTCCACCACCTGAACTCACCTCAGTTTCTGGATAGCAGCACAAGGTGCTGAGAGGCTGAGGAAGTGTCTGGTGACAGCCAGCCTGTGGTGAGACAGCAGGAGGATGGCTGTATTGCCTAACAAGGCCATAGTGCTTCCTCACAGAGCCACACTACCCTGCTGCATTGCTTCTTACCTGTCCAGCCAGTGCGAGTCCACCATCTGCTCCTGTGTGTCCAGTCAGTGCAGAGTAACATGATCACGCACAGCACCAGCACGCTCCGAGTCCCCCATCTGCTCCTGTGTGTCCAGTCAGTGCAGAGTAACATGATCACACACAGGATCAGCATGCTCCGAGTCCCCCATCTGCTCCTGTGTGTCCAGTCAGTGCAGAGTAACATGATCACACACAGGATCAGCACGCTCCGAGTCCCCCATCTGCTCCTGTGTGTCCAGTCAGTGCAGAGTAACATGATCACACACAGCACCAGCATGCTCCGAGTCCCCCATCTGCTCCTGTGTGTCCAGTCAGTGCAGAGTAACATGATCACACACAGGATCAGCATGCTCTGAGTCCCCCATCTGCTCCTGTGTGTCCAGTCAGTGCAGAGTAACATGATCACACACAGGATCAGCATGCTCTGAGTCCCCCATCTGCTCCTGTGTGTCCAGTCAGTGCAGAGTAACATGATCACACACAGGATCAGCACGCTCCGAGTCCCCCATCTGCTCCTGTGTGTCCAGTCAGTGCAGAGTAACATGATCACACACAGGATCAGCACGCTCCGAGTCCCCCATCTGCTCCTGTGTGTCCAGTCAGTGCAGAGTAACATGATCACACACAGGATCAGCACGCTCCGAGTCCCCCATCTGCTCCTGTGTGTCCAGTCAGTGCAGAGTAACATGATCACACACAGGATCAGCATGCTCTGAGTCCCCCATCTGCTCCTGTGTGTCCAGTCAGTGCAGAGTAACATGATCACACACAGGATCAGCATGCTCCGAGTCCCCCATCTGCTCCTGTGTGTCCAGTCAATGCACAGTAACATGATCACGCACAGCACCAGCACGCTCCGAGTCCCCCATCTGCTCCTGTGTGTCCAGTCAGTGCAGAGTAACATGATCACACACAGGATCAGCACGCTCCGAGTCCCCCATCTGCTCCTGTGTGTCCAATCAGTGCAGATTAACATGACCACACACAGGATCAGCATGCTTCGAGTCCCCATCTGCTCCTGTGTGTCCAGTCAGTGCAGAGTAACATGATCACACACAGGATCAGCATGCTCTGAGTCCCCCATCTGCTCCTGTGTGTCCAGTCAGTGCAGAGTAACATGATCACACACAGGATCAGCATGCTCTGAGTCCCCCATCTGCTCCTGTGTGTCCAGTCAGTGCAGAGTAACATGATTACACACAGCACCAGCACGCTCCGAGTCCCCCACCTGCTCCTGTGTGTCCAGTCAGTGCAGAGTAACATGATCACACACAGGATCAGCATGCTCTGAGTCCCCCATCTGCTCCTGTGTGTCCAGTCAGTGCAGAGTAACATGATTACACACAGCACTAGCATGCTCCGAGTCCCCCATCTGCTCCTGTGTGTCCAGTCAGTGCAGAGTAACATGATCACACACAGGATCAGCATGCTCCGAGTCCCCCATCTGCTCCTGTGTGTCCAATCAGTGCAGAGTAACATGACCACACACAGGATCAGCATGCTTCGAGTCCCCATCTGCTCCTGTGTGTCCAGTCAGTGCAGAGTAACATGATCACACACAGGATCAGCATGCTCCGAGTCCACCATCAGCTCCTGTGTGTCCAGTCAGTGCAGAGTAACATGATCACACACAGCACCAGCACATTCCGAGTCCCCCATCTGCTCCTGTGTGTCCAGTCAATGCAGAGTAACATGATCACACACAGGATCACCATGCTCCGAGTCCCCCATCTGCTCCTGTGTGTCCAGTCAGTGCAGAGTAACATGATCACACACAGGATCAGCACGCTCCGAGTCCCCCATCTGCTCCTGTGTGTCCAGTCAGTGCAGAGTAACATGATCACACACAGGATCAGCACGCTCCGAGTCCCCCATCTGCTCCTGTGTGTCCAGTCAGTGCAGAGTAACATGATCACACACAGCACCAGCATGCTCCGAGTCCCCCATCTGATCCTGTGTGACCAGTCAGTGCAGAGTAACATGATCACACACAGGATCAGCACGCTCCGAGTCCCCCATGTGCTCCTGTGTGTCCAGTCAGTGCAGAGTAACCTGATCACACACAGGATCAGCACGCTCCGAGTCCCCCATCTGCTCCTGTGTGTCCAGTCAGTGCAGAGTAACATGATCACACACAGGATCAGCACGCTCCGAGTCCCCCATGTGCTCCTGTGTGTCCAGTCAGTGCAGAATAACATGATCACACACAGCACCAGCATGCTCCGAGTCCCCCATCTGATCCTGTGTGACCAGTCAGTGCAGAGTAACATGATCACACACAGGATCAGCACGCTCCGAGTCCCCCATGTGCTCCTGTGTGTCCAGTCAGTGCAGAGTAACCTGATCACACACAGGATCAGCACGCTCCGAGTCCCCCATCTGCTCCTGTGTGTCCAGTCAGTGCAGAGTAACATGATCACACACAGGATCAGCATGCTCCGAGTCCCCCATCTGCTCCTGTGTGTCCAGTCAGTGCAGAGTAACATGATCACACACAGCACCAGCATGCTCCGAGTCCCCCATCTGATCCTGTGTGACCAGTCAGTGCAGAGTAACATGATCACACACAGGATCAGCACGCTCCGAGTCCCCCATGTGCTCCTGTGTGTCCAGTCAGTGCAGAGTAACCTGATCACACACAGGATCAGCACGCTCCGAGTCCCCCATCTGCTCCTGTGTGTCCAGTCAGTGCAGAGTAACATGATCACACACAGGATCAGCACGCTCCGAGTCCCCCATGTGCTCCTGTGTGTCCAGTCAGTGCAGAATAACATGATCACACACAGGATCAGCACGCTCCGAGTCCCCCATCTGCTCCTGTGTGTCCAGTCAGTGCAGAGTAACATGATCACACACAGGATCAGCACGCTCCGAGTCCCCCATCTGCTCCTGTGTGTCCAATCAGTGCAGATTAACATGACCACACACAGGATCAGCATGCTTCGAGTCCCCATCTGCTCCTGTGTGTCCAGTCAGTGCAGAGTAACATGATCACACACAGGATCAGCACGCTCCGAGTCCCCATCTGCTCCTGTGTGTCCAGTCAGTGCAGAGTAACATGATCACACACAGCACTAGCACGCTCCGAGTCCACCATCAGCTCCTGTGTGTCCAGTCAGTGCAGAGTAACATGATCACACACAGCATCAGCACGCTCCGAGTCCCCCATCTGCTCCTGTGTGTCCAGTCAGTGCAGAGTAACATGATCACACACAGGATCAGCACACTCCGAGTCCCCCATCTGCTCCTGTGTGTCCAGTCAGTGCAGAGTAACATGATCACACACAGCATCAACACACTCCGAGTCCCCCATCTTCTCCTGTGTGTCCAGTCAATGCAGAGTAACATGATCACACACAGGATCACCATGCTCCGAGTCCCCCATCTGCTCCTGTGTGTCCAGTCAGTGCAGAGTAACATGATCACACACAGGATCAGTATGCTCCGAGTCCCCCATCTGCTCCTGTGTGTCCAGTCAGTGCAGAGTAACATGATCACACACAGCACAAGCACGCTCCGAGTCCCCCATCTGCTCCTGTGTGTCCAGTCAGTGCAGAGTATCATGATCACTCACAGCACCAGCATGCTCCGAGTCCCCCATCTGCTCCTGTGTGTCCAGTCAGTGCAGAGTAACATGATCACACACAGCATCAGCACGCTCAGAGTCCCCCATCTGCTCCTGTGTGTCCAGTCAGTGCAGAGTAACATGATCACACAGGATCAGCATGCTCCGAGTTCCCCATCTGCTCCTGTGTGTCCAGTCAGCACAGAGTAACATGATCACACACAGGATCAGCACGCTCTGACTCCCCTCTTGTGTTAGTTTTGGTACTGGCTAGGCCTGAACGATTTATCGGTTTGATATCGAAATCACGATCACGGAAATGACGATTCCGTGATCGCCTAAGCAGCGGTTTTTCACGATTTCCTGCGGAGCTGCGCCCTCCTGCTGTGCAGTAGCAAATGGCCATCAGTTTCCTTCTCCCACTATGAGCAGCTCTTTGAACTAATAGCAGCGGTTCTTAATTCACTCAGTGGCTCAGTATCTTTGTCCTTCCGTCTTATGCCGCCTCCTCCTCCTACGTCATCAGCCCAGCGGCAGGCATGACCGAGCGGCAGACACTCTATTTGCTCCACGGATTCTTTAATTCTGCGGCTCTGCAGACCATAGGGAGAGACAACAGTTGTTTAAACCAGACTAGTGTCTGGTTTGACTTTTCCTCCCCCTTAGTTTCCCCAGCTAGCATGGAGCACTCAAGGAATTCCCTCCCCCCTTCCAGAAGTCGTCACTGCGCGGGAGGAGAGAACATATGGATCTGCACAGCGTGGAGGAGATTCAGTAAACAAGACTGAAGTGCGTGCTGGATAAGTGTGTGTCTGCATATCAATGTGTGCTGCAGAATGTGTGTATCAGTGAGAGTGAGTGCTGGGGAAGTGTGTGTGTGTGTGTGTGTGTGTGTGTGTGTGTGTGTGTGTGTGTGTGTGTGTGTGTGTGTGTGTGTGTGTGTGTGTGTGTGTGTGTGTGTGTGTGTGTGTGTGTGTGTGTGTGTGTGTGTGTGTGTGTGTGTGTGTGTGTGTGTGTGTGTGTGTGTGTGTGTGTGTGTGCGTGTGTGTCAGTGTGCTGCTAAGTAACCTACACTGGGGCAACTATACTGGAAGCACCTACCTGGCTAAACTATACTGGAGGTATTGTGAATTTAGTGCTATAGCTTAATTTGAAGAAAATCATGAAAAAAATAATCAAAATCACAATTTTTGAGAGAAAAATCGTAATTTCAATTTTTTCCTAAAATCGTGCAGCCCTAGTACTGGCGCCCTCTTGCTACCCCGGTGGTGCATGTGTGGCAGGGTCACACAAGAGGATACCAATACCAGGAAGTAACAGAAGATGGGACTCGGAGTGTGCCGGTGCTGTGTGAGATCATGTTACTCTGCATTGACTGGACAAGACACTGTGACCATACTGTGTACAGTAATGTACAGTGACTATTATCAACTTATTACAGAGCGGTAACACTAAGTCACCATTACTGTGACCAATCTGTGTGCAGTAATGTGCAGTGACCATTATCAGCTTATTACAGGCCGGTAACACTAAGTCACCCCTACTGTGACCAATCTGTGTACAGTAATGTACAGTGACCATTATCAACTTATTACAGGACGGTAACACTAAGTCACCCCTACTGTGACCAATCTGTGTACAGTAATGTACAGTGACCATTATCAGCTTATTACAGGCCTGTAACACTAAGTCACCCCCTACTGTGACCAATCTGTGTACAGTAATGTACAGTGACCATTATCAGCTTATTACAGGCCAGTAACACTAAGTCACCCCTACTGTGACCAATCTGTGTACAGTAATGTACAGTGACCATTATCAGCTTATTACAGGCCAGTAACACTAAGTCACCCCTACTGTGACCAATCTGTGTACAGTAATGTACAGTGACCATTATCAGCTTATTACAGGCCAGTAACACTAAGTCACTCCTACTGTGACCAATCTGTGTACAGTAATGTACAGTGACTATTATCAACTTATTACAGAGCGGTAACACTAAGTCACCATTACTGTGACCAATCTGTGTGCAGTAATGTACAGTGACCATTATCAGCTTATTACAGGCTGGTAATACTAAGTCACCCCCTACTGTGACCAATCTGTGTACAGTAATGTACAGTGACCATTATCAGCTTATTACAGGATGGTAACACTAAGTCACCCCTACTGTGACCAATCTGTGTACAGTAATGTACAGTGACCATTATCAGCTTATTACAAGCAAGTAGCACTAAGTCTTTCCTACTGTGACCAATCTGTGTACAGTAAGGTAGAGTGACCATTATCAGCTTATTACAGGCCAGTAACACTAAGTCACCCCTAATCTGACCAATCTGTGTACAGTAATGTACAGTGACCATTATCAGCTTATTACAGGCCAGTAACACTAAGTCACCCCTACTGTGACCAATCTGTGTACAGTAATGTACAGTGACCATTATCAGCTTATTACAGGCCAGTAACACTAAGTCACCCCTACTGTGACCAATCTGTGTACAGTAATGTACAGTGACCATTATCAGCTTATTACAGGCCGGTAACACTAAGTCACCAGTACTGTGACCAATCTGTGTACAGTAATGTATAGTGACCATTATCAGCTTATTACAGACCGTCAACACTAAGTCACCCCTACTGTGACCAATCTGTGTACAGTAATGTACAGTGACCATTATCAGCTTATTACAGACCGGAAACACTAAGTCACCCCCTACTGTGACCAGTCTGTGTACAGTAATGTACAGTGACCATTATCAGCTTATTACAGGCCAGTAACACTAAGTCACCTCGTACTGTGACCAATCTGTGTACAGTAATGTACAGTGACCATTATCAGCTTATTACAGGCTGGTAACACTAAGTCACCCCCTACTGTGACCAATCTGTGTACGGTAATGTACAGTGACCATTATCTGCTTATTACAGGCCAGTAACACTAAGTCACCCCTACTGTGGCCAATCTGTGTACAGTAATGTACAGTGACCATTATCTGCTTATTACAGGCCAGTAACACTAAGTCACCCCTACTGTGACCAATCTGTGTACAGTAATGTACAGTGACCATTATCAGCTTATTACAGGCCAGTAACACTAAGTCAGCCCCTACTGTGGCCAATCTGTGTACAGTAATGTACAGTGACCATTATCAGCTTATTACAGGCCTGTAACACTAAGTCACCCCCTACTGTGACCAATCTGTGTACAGTAATGTACAGTGACCATTATCAGCTTATTACAGGCCGGTAACACTAAGTCACCCTTACTGTGACCAATCTGTGTACAGTAATGTACAGTGACCATTCTCAGCTTATTACAGGCCAGTAACACTAAGTCACCCCTACTGTGACCAATCTGTGTACAGTAATGTACAGTGACCATTATCAGCTTATTACAGGCCAGTAACACTAAGTCACCCCTACTGTGACCAATCTGTGTACAGTAATGTACAGTGAACACTATCAGTTTATTACAGGCCAGTAACACTAAGTCACCCCTACTGTGACCAATCTGTGTACAGTAATGTACAGTGACCATTATCAGCTTATTACAGGCCTGTAACACTAAGTCACCCCCTACTGTGACCAATCTGTGTACAGTAATGTACAGTGACCATTATCAGCTTATTACAGGCCGGTAACACTAAGTCACCCTTACTGTGACCAATCTGTGTACAGTAATGTACAGTGACCATTCTCAGCTTATTACAGGCCAGTAACACTAAGTCACCCCTACTGTGACCAATCTGTGTACAGTAATGTACAGTGACCATTATCAGCTTATTACAGGCCAGTAACACTAAGTCACCCCTACTGTGACCAATCTGTGTACAGTAATGTCCAGTGACCATGCTCAGCTTATTACAGGCCGGTAACACTAAGTCACCCCTACTGTGACCAATCTGTGTACAGTAATGTCCAGTGACCATTATCAGCTTATTACAGGCCAGTAACACTAAGTCACCCCTACTGTGACCAATCTGTGTACAGTAATGTCCAGTGACCATGCTCAGCTTATTACAGGCCGGTAACACTAAGTCACCCCTACTGTGACCAATCTGTGTACAGTAATGTACAGTGACCATTCTCAGCTTATTACAGGCCACTAAAACTAAGTCACCCCTACTGTGACCAATCTGTGTACAGTAATGTACAGTGACCATTATCAGCCTATTACAGGCCAGTAACACTAAGTCACCCCTACTGTGACCAATCTGTGTACAGTAATGTACAGTGACCATTATCAGCTTATTACAGGCCGGTAACACTAAGTCACCCCTACTGTGAGCAATCTGTGTACAATAATGTACAGTGACCATTATCAGCTTATTACAGGCCAGTAACACTAAGTCACCCCCTACTGTGACCAATCTGTGTACAGTAATGTACAGTGACCATTATTAGCTTATTAAAGGCCGGTAACACTAAATCACCCCCTACTGTGACCAATCTGTGTACAGTAATGTACAGTAACCATTATCAGCTTATTACAGGCCGGTAACACTAAGTCACCCCTACTGTGACCAATCTGTGTACAGTAATGTACAGTGACCATTATTAGCTTATTACAGGCCAGTAACACTAAGTCACCCCTACTGTGACCATTCTGTGTACAGTAATGTACAGCGACCATTATCAGTTTATTACACCCCGATAACACTAAGTCACCCCTACTGTGACCAATCTGTGTACAGTAATGTACAGTGACCATTATCAGCTTATAACAGGCTGGTAACACTAAGTCACCCCTACTGTGTCCAATCTGTGTACAGTAATGTACAGTGACCATCAGCTTATTACATGCCGGTAACGCTAAGTCACCCCCTACTGTGACCAATCTGTGTACAGTAATGTACAGTGACCATTATCAGCTTATTACAGGCCGGTAACACTAAGTCACCCCTACTGTGACCAATCTGTGTACAGTAATGTACAGTGACCATTATCAGCCTATTACAGGCCAGTAACACTAAGTCACCCCTACTGTGACCAATCTGTGTACAGTAATGTACAGTGACCATTATCAGCTTATTACAGGCCGGTAACACTAAGTCACCCCCTACTGTGACCAATCTGTGTACAGTAATGTACAGTGACCATTATCAGCTTATTACAGGCCAGTAACACTAAGTCACCCCCTACTGTGACCAATCTGTGTACAGTAATGTATAGTGACCATTATCAGCTTATTACAGGCCGGTAACACTAAGTCACCCCTACTGTGACCAATTTGTGTACAGTAATGTACAGTGTCCATTATCAGCTTATTACAGGCCAGTAACACTAAGTCACCCCTACTGTGACCAATCTGTGTACAGTAATGTACAGTGACCATTATCAGCTTATTACAGGCCAGTAACACTAAGTCACCCCTACTGTGTCCAATCTGTGTACAGTAATGTACAGTGACCATTATCAGCTTATTACAGGCCAGTAACACTAAGTCACCCCTACTGTGACCAATCTGTGTACAGTAATGTACAGTGACCATTATTAGCTTATTAAAGGCCGGTAACACTAAATCACCCCCTACTGTGACCAATCTGTGTACAGTAATGTACAGTAACCATTATCAGCTTATTACAGGCCGGTAACACTAAGTCACCCCTACTGTGACCAATCTGTGTACAGTAATGTACAGTGACCATTATTAGCTTATTACAGGCCAGTAACACTAAGTCACCCCTACTGTGACCATTCTGTGTACAGTAATGTACAGTGACCATTATCAGCTTATAACAGGCTGGTAACACTAAGTCACCCCTACTGTGTCCAATCTGTGTACAGTAATGTACAGTGACCATCAGCTTATTACATGCCGGTAACGCTAAGTCACCCCCTACTGTGACCAATCTGTGTACAGTAATGTACAGTGACCATTATCAGCTTATTACAGGCTAGTAACACTAAGTCACCCCTACTGAGACCATTCTGTGTACAGTAATGTACAGTGATCATTATCAGATTATTACACCCCAATAACACTAAGTCACCCCCTACTGTGACCAATCTGTGTACAGTAATGTAAAGTGACCATTATCAGCTTATTGCAGGCCGGTAACACTAAGTCGCCCCCTACTGTGACCAATCTGTGTACAGTAATGTACAGTGACCATTATCAACTTATTACAGGCCAGTAACAGAAAATCACCCCCTACTGTGACCAATCTGTGTACAGTAATGTACAGTAACCATTATCAGCTTATTACAGGCCGGTAACACTAAGTCACCTATACTGTGACCAATCTGTGTACAGTAATGTACAGTGACCATTATTAGCTTATTACAGGCCAGTAACACTAAGTCACCCCTACTGTGACCATTCTGTGTACAGTAATGTACAGCGACCATTATCAGTTTATTACACCCCAATAACACTAAGTCACCCCTACTGTGACCAATCTGTGTACAGTAATGTACAGTGACCATCAGCTTATTACAGGCCAGTAACACTAAGTCACCCCCTACTGTGACCAATCTGTGTACAGTAATGTACAGTGACCATTATCAGCTTATTACAGGCCGGTAACGCTAAGTCACCCCCTACTGTGACCAATCTGTGTACAGTAATGTACAGTGACCATTACCAGCTTATTACAGGCCAGTAACACTAAGTCACCCCCTACTGTGACCAATCTGTGTACAGTAATGTACAGTGACCATTATCAGCTTATTACAGGCCAGTAACACTAAGTCACCCCTACTGTGACCAATCTGTGTACAGTAATGTACAGTGACCATTATCAGCTTATTACAGGCCGGTAACACTAAGTCACCCCTACTGTGACCAATCTGTGTTCAGTAATGTACAGTGACCATTATCAGCTTATTACAGGCCGGTAACACTAAGTCACCCCCTACTGTGACCAATCTGTGTACAGTAATGTACAGTGACCATTATCAGCTTATTACAGGCCAGTAACACTAAGTCACCCCTACTGTGACCAATCTGTGTACAGTAATGTACAGTGACCATTATCAGCTTATTACAGGCCAGTAACACTAAGTCACCCCTACTGTGACCAATCTGTGTACAGTAATGTACAGTGACCATTATCAGCTTATTACAGGCCGGTAACACTAAGTCACCCTTACTGTGACCATTCTGTGTACAGTAATGTACAGTGACCATTATCAGCTTATTACCGACCAGTAACACTAAGTCACCCATCTGTGTACAGTAATGTACAGCGACCATTATCAGATTATTACACCCCAATAACACTAAGTCACCCCTACTGTGACCAATCTGTTTACAGTAATGTACAGTGACCATTATCAGCTTATTACAGGCCAGTAAGACTAAGTCACCCCTACTGTGACCAATCTGTGTACAGTAATGTGCAGGGACCATTATCAGCTTATTACAGGCCGGTAACACTAAGTCACCCCTACTGTGACCAATCTGTGTACAGTAATGTACAGTGACCATTTTCAGCTCATTACAGGCCGGAAACACAAAGTCACCCCTACTGTGACAAAACTGTGTACAGTAATGTACAATGACCATTATCAGCTTATTACAGGCCGGTAACACTAAGTCACCCCTACTGTGACCAATCTGTGTACAGTAATGTACAGTGACCATTATCAGCTTATTACAGGCCGGTAACACTAAGTCACCCTTACTGTGACCATTCTGTGTACAGTAATGTACAGTGACCATTATCAGCTTATTACCGACCAGTAACACTAAGTCACCCATCTGTGTACAGTAATGTACAGCGACCATTATCAGATTATTACACCCCAATAACACTAAGTCACCCCTACTGTGACCAATCTGTTTACAGTAATGTACAGTGACCATTATCAGCTTATTACAGGCCAGTAAGACTAAGTCACCCCTACTGTGACCAATCTGTTTACAGTAATGTACAGTGACCATTATCAGCTTATTACAGGCCAGTAAGACTAAGTCACCCCTACTGTGACCAATCTGTGTACAGTAATGTGCAGGGACCATTATCAGCTTATTACAGGCCGGTAACACTAAGTCACCCCTACTGTGACCAATCTGTGTACAGTAATGTACAGTGACCATTTTCAGCTCATTACAGGCCGGAAACACAAAGTCACCCCTACTGTGACAAAACTGTGTACAGTAATGTACAATGACCATTATCAGCTTATTACAGGCCGGTAACGCTAAGTCACCCCCTACTGTGACCAATCTGTGTACAGTAATGTACAGTGACCATTACCAGCTTATTACAGGCCAGTAACACTAAGTCACCCCCTACTGTGACCAATCTGTGTACAGTAATGTACAGTGACCATTATCAGCTTATTACAGGCCAGTAACACTAAGTCACCCCTACTGTGACCAATCTGTGTACAGTAATGTACAGTGACCATTATCAGCTTATTACAGGCCGGTAACACTAAGTCACCCCTACTGTGACCAATCTGTGTTCAGTAATGTACAGTGACCATTATCAGCTTATTACAGGCCGGTAACACTAAGTCACCCCCTACTGTGACCAATCTGTGTACAGTAATGTACAGTGACCATTATCAGCTTATTACAGGCCAGTAACACTAAGTCACCCCTACTGTGACCAATCTGTGTACAGTAATGTACAGTGACCATTATCAGCTTATTACAGGCCAGTAACACTAAGTCACCCCTACTGTGACCAATCTGTGTACAGTAATGTACAGTGACCATTATCAGCTTATTACAGGCCGGTAACACTAAGTCACCCTTACTGTGACCATTCTGTGTACAGTAATGTACAGTGACCATTATCAGCTTATTACCGACCAGTAACACTAAGTCACCCATCTGTGTACAGTAATGTACAGCGACCATTATCAGATTATTACACCCCAATAACACTAAGTCACCCCTACTGTGACCAATCTGTGTACAGTAATGTGCAGGGACCATTATCAGCTTATTACAGGCCGGTAACACTAAGTCACCCCTACTGTGACCAATCTGTGTACAGTAATGTACAGTGACCATTTTCAGCTCATTACAGGCCGGAAACACAAAGTCACCCCTACTGTGACAAAACTGTGTACAGTAATGTACAATGACCATTATCAGCTTATTACAGGCCAGTAACACTAAGTTACCCTTACTGTGACCAATCTGTGTACAGTAATGTACAGTGACCATTATCAGCTTATTACAGGCTAGTAACACTAAGTCACCCCTACTGTGACCAATCTGTGTACAGTAATGTACAGTGACCATTATCAGCTTATTACAGGCCAGTAACACTAAGTCACCCCCTACTGTGACCAATCTGTGTACAGTAATGTACAGTGACCATTCTCAGCTTATTACAGGCTGGTAACACTAAGTCACCCTCTACTGTGACCAATCTGTGTACAGTAATGTACAGTGACCATTATCAGATTATTACACCCCAATAACACTAAGTCACCCCTACTGTGACCAATCTGTGTACAGTAATGTACAGTGAACATTATCAGCTTATTACAGGCCAGTAACACTAAGTCACCCCCTACTGTGACCAATCTGTGTACAGTAATGTACAGCGACCATTATCAGCTTATTACAGGCCGGTAACACTAAGTCACCCCCTACTGTGACCAATCTGTGTACAGTAATGTACAGTGACCATTATCAGCTTATTACAGGCTGGTAACACTAAGTCACCCTCTACTGTGACCAATCTGTGTACAGTAATGTACAGTGACCATTATCAGATTATTACACCCCAATAACACTAAGTCACCCCTACTGTGACCAATCTGTGTACAGTAATGTACAGTAAACATTATCAGCTTATTACAGGCCAGTAACACTAAGTCACCCCCTACTGTGACCAATCTGTGTACAGTAATGTACATCGACCATTATCAGCTTATTACAGGCCGGTAACACTAAGTCACCCCCTACTGTGACCAATCTGTGTACAGTAATGTACAGTGACCATTATCAGCTTATTACAGGCCAGTAACACTAAGTCACCCCCTACTGTGACCAATCTGTGTACAGTAATGTACAGTGACCATTATCAGCTTATTACAGGCCAGTAACACTAAGTCACCCCTCCTGTGACCAATCTGTGTACAGTAATGTACAGTGACCATTATCAGCTTATTACAGGCCGGTAACACTAAGTCACCCCCTACTGTGACCAATCTGTGTACAGTAATGTACAGTGCCTATTATCAGCTTATTACAGGCCAGTAACACTAAGTCACCCCCTACTGTGACCAATCTGTGTACAGTAATGTACAGTGACCATTAGATTATTACACCCCAATAACACTAAGTCACCCCCTACTGTGACCAATCTGTGTACAGTAATGTACAGTGACCATTATCAGCTTATTACAGGCCAGTAACACTAAGTCACCCCTACTGTGACCAATCTGTGTACAGTAATGTACAGTGACCATTATCAGCTTATTACAGGCCGGTAACACTAAGTCACCCCCTACTGTGACCAATCTGTGTACAGTAATGTACAGTGCCTATTATCAGCTTATTACAGGCCAGTAACACTAAGTCACCCCCTACTGTGACCAATCTGTGTACAGTAATGTACAGTGACCATTAGATTATTACACCCCAATAACACTAAGTCACCCCCTACTGTGACAAATCTGTGTACAGTAATGTACAGTGACCATTATCAGATTATTACACCCCAATAACACTAAGTCACCCCCTACTGTGACCAATCTGTGTACAGTAATGTACAGTGACCATTATCAGCTTATTACAGGCCGGTAACACTAAGTCACCCCCTACTGTGACCAATCTGTGTACAGTAATGTACAGTGACCATTATCAGCTTATTACAGGCCAGTAACACTAAGTCACCCCTACTGTGACCAATCTGTGTACAGTAATGTACAGTGACCATTATCAGCTTATTACAGGCCGGTAACACTAAGTCACCCCCTACTGTGACCAATCTGTGTACAGTAATGTACAGTGCCTATTATCAGCTTATTACAGGCCAGTAACACTAAGTCACCCCCTACTGTGACCAATCTGTGTACAGTAATGTACAGTGACCATTAGATTATTACACCCCAATAACACTAAGTCACCCCCTACTGTGACAAATCTGTGTACAGTAATGTACAGTGACCATTATCAGATTATTACACCCCAATAACACTAAGTCACCCCCTACTGTGACCAATCTGTGTACAGTAATGTACAGTGACCATTATCAGCTTATTACAGGCCGGTAACACTAAGTCACCCCCTACTGTGACCAATCTGTGTACAGTAATGTACAGTGCCTATTATCAGCTTATTACAGGCCAGTAACACTAAGTCACCCCCTACTGTGACCAATCTGTGTACAGTAATGTACAGTGCCTATTATCAGCTTATTACAGGCCAGTAACACTAAGTCACCCCCTACTGTGACCAATCTGTGTACAGTAATGTACAGTGCCTATTATCAGCTTATTACAGGCCAGTAACACTAAGACACCCCCTACTGTGACCAATCTGTGTACAGTAATGTACAGTGACCATTATCAGCTTATTACAGGCCAGTAACACTAAGTCACCCCCTACTGTGACCAATCTGTGTACAGTAATGTACAGTGACCATTATTAGATTATTACACCCCAATAACACTAAGTCACCCCCTACTGTGACCAATCTGTGTACAGTAATGTACAGTGACCATTATCAGATTATTACACCCCAATAACACTAAGTCACCCCCTACTGTGACCAATCTGTGTACAGTAATGTACAGTGACCATTATCAGATTATTACACCCCAATAACACTAAGTCACCCCCTACTGTGACCAATCTGTGTACAGTAATGTACAGTGACCATTATCAGCTTATTACAGGCCAGTAACACTAAGTCACCCCCTACTGTGACCAATCTGTGTACAGTAATGTACAGTGACCATTATCAGCTTATTACAGGCCGGTAACACTAAGTCACCCCTACTGTGACCAATCTGTGTACAGTAATGTACAGTGACCATTATCAGCTTATTACAGGCCAGTAACACTAAGTCACCCCCTACTGTGACCAAGCTGTGTACAGTAATGTACAGTGACCATTATCAGCTTATTACAGGCCGGTAACACTAAGTCACCCCTACTGTGACCAATCTGTGTACAGTAATGTACAGTGACCATTATCAGCTTATTACAGGCCAGTAACACTAAGACACCCCCTACTGTGACCAATCTGTGTACAGTAATGTACAGTGACCATTATTAGATTATTACACCCCAATAACACTAAGTCACCCCCTACTGTGACCAATCTGTGTACAGTAATGTACAGTGACCATTATCAGATTATTACACCCCAATAACACTAAGTCACCCCCTACTGTGACCAATCTGTGTACAGTAATGTACAGTGACCATTATCAGATTATTACACCCCAATAACACTAAGTCACCCCCTACTGTGACCAATCTGTGTACAGTAATGTACAGTGACCATTATCAGATTATTACACCCCAATAACACTAAGTCACCCCCTACTGTGACCAATCTGTGTACAGTAATGTACAGTGACCATTATCAGATTATTACACCCCAATAACACTAAGTCACCCCCTACTGTGACCAATCTGTGTACAGTAATGTACAGTGACCATTATCAGATTATTACACCCCAATAACACTAAGTCACCCCCTACTGTGACCAATCTGTGTACAGTAATGTACAGTGACCATTATCAGCTTATTACAGGCCAGTAACACTAAGTCACCCCCTACTGTGACCAATCTGTGTACAGTAATGTACAGTGACCATTATCAGCTTATTACAGGCCGGTAACACTAAGTCACCCCTACTGTGACCAATCTGTGTACAGTAATGTACAGTGACCATTATCAGCTTATTACAGGCCAGTAACACTAAGTCACCCCTACTGTGACCAATCTGTGTACAGTAATGTACAGTGACCATTATCAGCTTATTACAGGCCGGTAACACTAAGTCACCCCTACTGTGACCAATCTGTGTACAGTAATGTACAGTGACCATTATCAGCTTATTACAGGCCAGTAACACTAAGACACCCCCTACTGTGACCAATCTGTGTACAGTAATGTACAGTGACCATTATTAGATTATTACACCCCAATAACACTAAGTCACCCCCTACTGTGACCAATCTGTGTACAGTAATGTACAGTGACCATTATCAGATTATTACACCCCAATAACACTAAGTCACCCCCTACTGTGACCAATCTGTGTACAGTAATGTACAGTGACCATTATCAGATTATTACACCCCAATAACACTAAGTCACCCCCTACTGTGACCAATCTGTGTACAGTAATGTACAGTGACCATTATCAGCTTATTACAGGCCAGTAACACTAAGTCACCCCCTACTGTGACCAATCTGTGTACAGTAATGTACAGTGACCATTATCAGCTTATTACAGGCCGGTAACACTAAGTCACCCCTACTGTGACCAATCTGTGTACAGTAATGTACAGTGACCATTATCAGCTTATTACAGGCCAGTAACACTAAGTCACCCCCTACTGTGACCAAGCTGTGTACAGTAATGTACAGTGACCATTATCAGCTTATTACAGGCCGGTAACACTAAGTCACCCCTACTGTGACCAACCTGTGTACAGTAATGTACAGTGACCATTATCAGATTATTACACCCCAATAACACTAAGTCGCCCCCTACTGTGACCAATCAGTGTACAGTAATGTACAGTGACCATTATCAGCTTATTACAGGCCGGTAACACTAAGTCACCCCCTACTGTGACCAATCTGTGTACAGTAATGTACAATGACCATTATCAGCTTATTACAGGCCGGTAACACTAAGTCACCCCTACTGTGACCAATCTGTGTACAGTAATGTACAGTGACCATTATCTGCTTATTACAGGCCAGTAACACTAAGTCACCCCCTACTGTGACCAATCTGTGTACAGTAATGTACAGTGACCATTATCAGCTTATTACAGGCCAGTAACACTAAGTCACCCCCTACTGTGACCAATCTGTGTACAGTAATGTGCAGTGACCATTATCAGCTTATTACAGGCTGGTAACACTAAGTCACCCCTACTGTGACCAATCTGTGTACAGTAATGTACAGTGACCATTATCAGCTTATTACAGGCCAGTAACACTAAGTCACCCCTACTGAGACCAATCTGTGTACAGTAATGTACAGTGACCATTATCAGCTTATTACAGGCAGGTAACACTAAGTCACCCCTACTGTGACCAATCTGTGTACAGTAATGTACAGTGACCATTATCAGCTTATTACAGGCCGGTAACACTAAGTCACCACATCCTGCGTATGGTAACGCAGCAAACATGAATATAAAGGTAATTACTGTCAGTGTTTTCCTTACTTCTCTCTCTGTCTTGAAAATGATCTTCCTCCTTAATTGTCACCATCATTATCTCCTCCTCTTTACATTGCTGGGCACTGAAATCATAGGTGCCATCATCATCTTCTTCTTTAATTTTCACCATCACATCTCCCTCCTCCATAGACTGCTTATCACTCCTCACATACGTCTCTTCTTCCTCTTTACTTGTCCTCATCATGTCACTCTCCTCTATAGACTGCTGATCACTCCTCACATACGTCTCTTCTTCTTCCTCTTTACATGTCCTCATCATGTCACCCCCCTCCATAGACTGCTGATCACTCCTCACATATGTCTCTTCTTCTTCCTCTTTACATGTTCTCATCATGTCACCCCCCTCCATAGACTGCTGATCACTCCTCACATACGTCTCTTCTTCTTCCTCTTTACTTGTCCTCATCATGTCACCTTCCTCCATAGACTGCTGATCACTCCTCACATTCATCTCTTGTTCTTCCTCTTTAATTGTCCTCATCATGTCTCCCTCCTCCATAGACTGCTGATCACTCCTCACATACGTCTCTTCTTCTTCCTCTTTACATGTCCTCATCATGTCACCCCCCTCCATAGACTGCTGATCACTCCTCACATATGTCTCTTCTTCTTCCTCTTTACTTGTCCTCATCATGTCACCTTCCTCCATAGACTGCTGATCACTCCTCACGTACGTCTCTTCTTCTTCCTCTTTACATGTCCTCATCATGTCACCCTCCTCCATAGACTGCTGATCACTCCTCACACACGTCTCTTCTTTTTCCTCTTTGGTTTCAACTTTTACACAAATCAGTTCTTCACCCTAAGTGCATACATTACATACATATTACACATATGATTATTAGCAAGCTGAGGCTACACAGAACAAAAGCCTTAAGTCTCTAGAGACCCCCACCTCACCTACCTGATAATGCCGGGGGATGGTGGGATCTTCCTGTGGACAATCCTGGGAATAAAGAGGACCTGTACATCTCTCTGGTGGGTTTCTGTTACTGGATACATCTGCAGGAAACACACACACTGACTGAATACATTGTCTCTATGTGATTATCAGATGATGAGGGATCTAGGTGGACAATCCTGGGAATAAAGAGGACCTGTACATCTCTCTGGTGGGTTTCTGTTACTGGATACATCTGCAGGAAACACACACACTGACTGAATACATTGTCTCTATGTGATTATCAGATGATGAGGGATCTAGGTGGACAATCCTGGGAATAAAGAGGACCTGTACATCTCTCTGGTGGGTTTCTGTTACTGGATACATCTGTAGGAAACACACACACTGACTGAATACATTGTCTATGTGTTTATCAGATGATGGGGGATCTAGGTGGACAATCCTGGGAATAAAGAGGACCTGTACATCTCTCTGGTGGGTTATGGTTACTGGATACATCTGCAGGAAACACACACACTGACTGAATACATTGTCTCTATGTGATTATCAGATGGTGGGGGATCTAGGTGGACAATCCTGGGAATAAAGAGGACCTGTACATCTCTCTGGTGGGTTATGGTTACTGGATACATCTGCAGGAAACACACACACTGACTGAATACATTGTCTCTATGTGATTATCAGATGATGGGGGATCTAGGTGGACAATCCTGGGAATAAAGAGGACCTGTACATCTCTCTGGTGGGTTCCTGTTACTGGATACATCTGTAGGAAACACACACACTGACTGAATACATTGTCTCTATGTGATTATCAGATGATGGGGGATCTAGGTGGACAATCCTGGGAATAAAGAGGACCTGTACATCTCTCTGGTGGGTTCCTGTTACTGGATACATCTGTAGGAAACACACACACTGACTGAATACATTGTCTCTATGTGATTATCAGATGATGGGGGATCTAGGTGGACAATCCTGGGAATAAAGAGGACCTGTACATCTCTCTGGTGGGTTCCTGTTACTGGATACATCTGTAGGAAACACACACACTGACTGAATACATTGTCTCTATGTGATTATCAGATGATGGGGGATCTAGGTGGACAATCCTGGGAATAAAGAGGACCTGTACATCTCTCTGGTGGGTTTCTGTTACTGGATACATCTGTAGGAAACACACACACTGACTGAATACATTGTCTCTATGTGTTTATCAGATGATGGGGGATCTAGGTGGGCAATCCTGGGAATAAAGAGGACCTGTACATCTCTCTGGTGGGTTTCTGTTATTGGATACAGCTGTAGGAAACACACACACACTGACTGAATACATTGTCTCTATGTGTTTATCAGATGATGGGGGATCTAGGTGGACCCCAGGTACTGCTCTCTCCTGTACATTACATTAATGCCTCCTCTTACCTGGTGATGTGGGGGATAGCTGATTCACCATCCTGGCATCCTGGTAGAGGTCCTGGTGGTCTTGTCTATGCTGCCCTTGCTCCATGGTGAGATAGCTGGTGGAAAGATGACACGTTATGAAGAATTTGGGCTACACCAGAGAGATGGAAAGTCACAAATATCTCCAGTATCTTATTACCTCCTCTGCTACCAGTTCCAGCAATGGCTTCCCTTCACTTCCTCCCACTTCATCTCTAACCCCCAACTTCCTGTCTATACCAAACACTACTTCCTGTATTGGTATGACTCTGATCACCATCTTGTGGAGAATATGAGAATTGCAACCTTATTCTTTTCTTCTGCAGGTTTTACCTGGTTATACCTCTACATCCTACGAGGAGGGTCATCTGGATAGTAACAGCTGTTCTCAGTTAATCAATGAACGTGTCTCCCAGCTATCCTGGGGTCACAGAGACGGTCCCTAGATGGGAGGCGTGATCCCCATGTGTCACTATAACAGTGCAGAAGCCGGAACCTCTCTTCCCCTGCCTGGCCACCTCTGCAGACAGACCCTTCCGCTTCTCTCCTATTCTGCTGTGTGACACGGTGACAGGACCACGGATACCCGGCATCAGCATGGAAGAGACAAGGCTGGGCAGCTCAATATAACAGAGATGTGTTACATGCCCATCACCAGTGGCGTAGCTAAGGAGCTGTGGGCCCTGGTGCAGGTTTTACATGGGGCCCCCCCAAGAACTTTATACATAGCAATTGATACTGCGCACCAAAACTTGCCAAGGACAACCACAGTGTCAGAGGTGCAAGAAGGGGATAGGGAACAGTGTGTTAAGGATTACTACTATTCAAAGCATCTATAGAAGTGATTATTACCAGCACAGGACCAATAGAGAGCTAATACTGTGATAGAGGGTGGACCCTTCGGGGCCCCTCTGGCCCAAGGGCCCCGGTGCGGTCGCTACCTCTGCACCCCCTATTGCTACGCCCCTGCCAATCACTGACAGCACTGCCACTCGCAATACTCTGCTCCTCCCCCGCAGGAAGTCTCCCCAGAATCCTCCTGACAGGTCCTCCACAGCCACTTGGCTGGATCCCACCCTACCTGACCCCTTTATATGGCTTGTGGTTCCCCTAAGTGTGCAACATGAGCCATTCTCTTTCCCTAAGTCAGGTGTCCTGCTGCCCTCTCCTAATCCTCCCACTAGTGTTGTCCGGATCATGAACGATTCGGATCTTTGATCCGAATCTATTTTGTGAGTCGAATCATCCGAATCATCAAAATGAGTGATTTGGATCGCAAAAGGGGCGGGGCCAGGAGCGACACGCCCCCTCTCAGCGGGCAGCGGGGTCCTGGAAGCAGAGCAAAGATGGATCGCTCTGTTGGAGGGGACTCAGGGGAGCCAGCCTTGCAGGGACAGGTAGAGAGGACATGGGTGCCACTGCTAGATATGTGTAGAGCACACATACTGGCTATAACGTGCAGCTCATTGCAGGCTGTCTGTTCCGTAGTTGTGCACAGTGATCACATTGGAAACTTTTGGCACAGCTCAGCACAGCTCAGTAACTTTGCATGCACTGTGATTGCAGCGTAATATGATCCTCCTGCACTGCTCTAAACAGCTGCACTTATCTTCTGGGAATGCTTTCTTTCACTGTGCGATGTTTCCATTCAAGGTATACAGATGAACATGTAGGTGAAATATATGTAAAGCATATGACTGCAGCATGTGGGTATTGTGTGCAAACATTTCTGCTCTCTGCTCGTCCCTCCTCCCTTCTCTGTCCACTCCCTGCCCTCTGTGCATCTTCTCCCCTTCTCTGTGTGTCCACCCCCCCTCTCCTTCTCCTGCCCTGCTAGTCATTTCAACCCCCCCCCCCCCCCCCCCCCAATGCTTCCCTTGTAAAATGATCCGAGATTCGGATCAAAGATCCGGATCTTTTCAATGATCCGATTCGAATCATCCGGATCATTGAAAAGATCCGAACTTCCCATCTCTACCTCCCACCCCTCAGCATACCTCCCAAGGAGCCAGGAAAAGGGGACACTAAGACACGCCCCTTCCACTCCTTTAACCACGCCCCCATTTCTTGAAATCCACGTCTCTCCTCTATACAGTTTTCCCCCTCCTCCCCCTCCTAAGCAGAGATTGGTGCATGGAGCGATGGTGAGCAAGTTATGCAAATAATAAACACAGCACATATATGGGTATGAATTAGAGTAAACAGCTCTACATGAAGAGTTCTGAATATATTAAATAAGAAAATAAAGACCAAAATGTCCAAAATATTAAATACTGTATTTCTGGCTGAAAACTCCACATATAAGAAATGATAACACAGTACTAACCCTAGACAAGGGCATAACTCTGGTCCCAGCACTGCCTGTAAATGCATAAATCTAGAGTGACCATATTTTTGTGGGTCCAACCCGGGACGGGGAGGGGGGCGCGGCGGGGGGGTCGAAAAGTGGGGAGGACTGAGCGCGCAGCGGCGAAGACTGGGGGGGGGGGGGTTGCGCGCCGCGCTGAAAAAATGGGCGTGGCCATGACATTGTATGGGCGGAGCTAACGTAATTATGTAACAGCGAGGCATAAGAAAGCAGTGTTTACGCCATGATGTGGACAAACAAGACTTTGCATCATGGGTGTGCAGAAACTGTGTGATGCTAATAGTATACCGTAACCACAAAGCAGCAAACATAGCCATCTATGACCATTAAATAATAAATGTAGTAACAGTTACCCCGGACACCAGAAAATAAACGCAATAGGCAACATGTCAGCACAAAATAACCGCAATGCGGGCAACATGTCAGTACAAAATAAACGCAATGCGGGCAACATGTCGGTACAAAATAAACGCAATGTGGGCAAACATTTCACCAGAAAAGAAACGCACTGCGGGCAAACATTTCACCAGAAAAGAAACGCACTGCGGGCAAACATTTCGCTAGAAAAGAAACGCAATGCGGGCAAACATTTCGCTAGAAAAGAAACAATGCGGGCAAACATTTCACCAGAAAAGAAACGCACTGCGGGCAAACATTTCGCTAGAAAAGAAACAATGCGGGCAAACATTTCGCTAGAAAAGAAACAATGCGGGCAAACATTTCACCAGAAAAGAAACGCAATGCGGGCAAACATTTCGCTAGAAAAGAAACAATGCGGGCAAACATTTCACCAGAAAAGAAACGCAATGCGGGCAAACATTTCGCTAGAAAAGAAACAATGCGGGCAAACATTTCACCAGAAAAGAAACAATGCGGGCAAACATTTCGCTAGAAAAGAAACAATGCGGGCAAACATTTCGCTAGAAAAGAAACAATGCGGGCAAACATTTCGCTAGAAAAGAAACGCACTGCGGGCAAACATTTCGCTAGAAAAAAAAACAATGCGGGCAAACATTTCACCAGAAAAGAAATGCACTGCGGGCAAACATTTCACCAGAAAAGAAACAATGCGGGCAAACATTTCGCTAGAAAAGAAACAATGCGGGCAAACATTTCGCTAGAAAAGAAACAATGCGGGCAAACATTTCACCAGAAAAGAAACGCAATGCGGGCAAACATTTCGCTAGAAAAGAAACAATGCGGGCAAACATTTCACCAGAAAAGAAACGCACTGCGGGCAAACATTTCACCAGAAAAGAAACAATGCGGGCAAACATTTCGCTAGAAAAGAAACAATGCGGGCAAACATTTCGCTAGAAAAGAAACGCAATGCGGGCAAACATTTCGCTAGAAAAGAAACAATGCGGGCAAACATTTCACCTGGAAAAGAAACCTAATGTGGGCAAACATTTCGCTAGAAAAGAAACAATGCGGGCAAACATTTCGCTAGAAAAGAAACGCAATGCGGGCAAACATTTCGCTAGAAAAGAAACGCAATGCGGGCAAACATTTCACCTGGAAAAGAAACAATGCGGGCAAACATTTCACCTGGAAAAGAAACCTAATGCGGGCAAACATTTCACCTGGAAAAGAAAGCAATGATTTACTCACCTGGCAGAAGTGTCCGGCCTCTGGCGCGCTGCTCCGTCCCGGGACCGTCTTGTTCCTCCTGCTCTTCTCTCCCGCGCTGACAGGGCTACGGCAAGATGGCGCCCGAAGCCCTGTATTGGAGACACAAATAGGTCTCCAGTACAGGGCTTCGGCAGCCATCTTGCCGTAGCCCTGCTCGCCTGCCGGTGTCGGAAACAGACACCGGAAGAGGAGGCTGGAGCGGGGCTGCAGGCAATGAACTGGCACGGCGTCTATAGACGCCGCTGCCAGTTCATTGAGGAGAGAGTGGCCAGAGTCCCGAGGCCGGGACGTCCCGCTGCTGAAAGCGGGACGTTTCCCGGGACCTCATTAAGCCTGGGACAGCGGACCCCGAATCCGGGACATGTCCCGGGCAATCCGGGACGTCTGGTCACTCTATTTAATAAATCACACAGCTAGCCCTAATGAAGGATCCTGTACCACAATATGGGTTATTAATGAGGGCAATAGTACAGAGGAATGCAGCCAGTATGATAGATACGTATAGGGTTTCTAGCACTGCAAGCATATAGGTGTGCACACATACTGAAAGATAAGATATCCGCCTCCCTATCCACATGCAGTGCAGCCAGATTGCCAGCATAGAGATCGCTATCTCTGTAAACTTCAGAAGCATTCCTTGCTAATGCTGGGAATACACCATACAATTTTATGTAAGATTTTCTGTTAAGGAGGCCATACACGGCGGGCGGGGTGGACAGCGACGGGGCGGACAGTGGCATCTCAGCCGATTCCCGGATGATTTCATGCTGAAATTCGACAGGAATCAGCCTGTAGTGTATGGGCAGATTTGATTAGAGGCAAATTTATCTCTAATCAGATTTGATTAGAGATAAATTTGTCTCTTGGTCGAATCTGCCCATAATCTTCTAATGTATGGGTACCTTTAGATTTACCTGCCAGATAGATAATTTCCAACATGTTGGAAATGTATCTATCTTACCATCTGTCTGCCGAGCAATTAGGCTTTGTTCTGCTCAGCAGGAGATAACCAGAAGACAATGCACCAGCAGTGGCGTAGCAAAAGGGGATGCAGAGGTAGCGACCGCATCGGGGCCCTTGGGCCAGAGGGGCCCCGAAGGGTCCACCCTCTATCACAGTATTAGCTCTCTATTGGCCCTGAGCTTGTAATAATCACTTCTACAGATGCTTTGTATAGTAGTAATCCTTAACACACTGCTCCCCATCCCCTTCTTGCACCTCTGACACTGTGGTTGTCCTTGGCAAGTTTTGGTGCACCGTATAAATTGTTATGTATAGAGTGCTTAGGGGGGCCCCATGTAAAACTTGCATCGGGGCCCATAGCTTCTTAGCTACGCCACTGTGCACCAGAGATAATGACCATTCTCTACAGAAAATGGTATGGTGTATTCCCAGCTAATGCCTGCTGCACACCATGCAATTCTGCATCAGACAGACTGGTCAAATCAATTATTTACAACAGGTGCAATATTATTTCCAATCGTTTTTCTGATCAATTTTGTATAGAAGTGATTGGAAAATCGATCAGAAAAACCAGGGCCATTGCTAGGATCGTAAGGGATCCGGGGCACTTTTGGGCACTCCAGCCAAAAATGGGTGTGCCCATGCACCAGAATGTGGGTGTGGTCATGGGTGGAGCCAAATTTAAATAAACTTAGCAGCGGTCTAAGTAGGCCTGCCCAGCAAAATGTTGGATGAAGCCCCCCTCTCCATTAATACAAAAAAAAATACAGCACATCACATAAATAGGTAGTGTCACTTAAACATAACTAGGCAGAGTTACCTGGCTTCTGTGCTGGCTGGTCTGGCTTTCTGCTGGGTGGGCGGGCTGGCCTGCTGCCAGGTTATCTGGAAGTTCCCTCATAGCATTCACTGACTGTCTAGTGCAACCCCTCCCATCACTGGCGTAACAATAAAGCCTGCAGCCCCTGCTCCCGCTGGGTGGCCCGCCCCCCCCCCCCCTGGGGCCCACTCGGGGCCGTTTTGGGGGGCTGAAGGGGTCGCAGCATGAGGGGAAAGCCATGGCTACAGTCGGCGGGGAGGGGGGACATTCCACCCCCTCCCTCACCTCGGGGCTCTCCCCTCTGCGCTCCCCTCCAGCTTAATGAGTGTCCGGGCAGCAGCGTGCATTCCTTACTCTAGTCTCTGACACAACTTCCCGAGCGGGCCGTTCTCAGAATTTCTGCAGGGGGGGCCCGGTGGGGCCTAGTTACGCCCCTGCCTCCCATGCTCCCATGGGCCGCCCATTGAGGCACCACAACTCCCAGCATACCCCCATAGATGAACCACAGTTCTCTGCATGCCCCCATAAAGGCATCACAGCACCCAGCATGGCACCACAGCACACCCACATAGAGGCCACCAGCATACCCCAGATTGATACACCACAGCTCCCAGTATGCTCGCCACTGACATACCACAGCTGACTCAGCCTGTGGGACATCCAGGACGCGTGCCGCTGATCTTTTGGGCTAGCAATGCCCCTGAGTTTACTATGGATGTCGGAGGAAGGTGACATCACTGGATGTGCACTGCCATTACCCAGAGGAACTAGCCGCAAGTGCTGGAGCGCAGAGCGGCAGATCCAATAGACGGGAGCCGGGAGGAAAGCAGAGTCGTAGAGCTGCCAGCTGGACCTCCGAATCACAAAGATATAAGGGCACCTCACACCAACCAGCTCCAAGGGAGCGTGAGTATATACCGGAGTGTGATATTTTCAGCATATTACAGAACTTATTGCGGAGGTCTTCTTGATGAATGAAATCATTTATTTAACCACTTTATCCACCACTACAGTATATCCATGTCCTCTGTGACTTCATCTAAGCCACGAGTCAGTAGATATACGTCTTGTAGCAGAAGCAGTGCTGTGCAGGATTGGGCTGGCTCCTGTGCACATTTCTGGCACTATCTGCTGCAGCACTAATTGGTGAACAGGAATATATGTTCCCTGAGCTAATGAGATTGATTTTTACCATTAAAAATACTTTTATTTTCTTACTTCATAGTGAAAAATACACTCTGTAGCATTATTTCAGAATCCAATATCTTCACCATAAATTGTGACAGGAATATAATCTAAGTTTTGTGATAAGCGGTAAGAATAGCCAAACAAAATTTGTGTTTTTTATCTACAGTAGCACTTTTTATTTTAAAACTGGAATTGGTAAAACTGAGAAATAATGTGTTTTTTCTATTTTTTTCATTGTTTTCCCATTAAAATTCACAGAAAACAACAATATATATTTCATTTCTGTGTCATAAGTTGGGATACATTTATTTCTGATTAAATAAGGACAAAGCTAAACTGTCAAAACAGCTCTGGACCATAAGCGGGAAACAAGAAACAAGGTCTGGATGTGAAGTGGTTAATAATAGAACGCGGGGGCCGCTATTATCTACTTACTATTTGATGAAAAGGGACCATTTTTATTTCAGATTTACAGACCCGGATGCATGGATACTGACAATCTTTTATAGACTCTGTCTTATATACATATAAATATATATATTTTTTTTGGATCTATCAGTCCCAGCAGCAAGCATCCTGCACCTTGATATTTTATAGCTCTTTTCCATGATACAACCTCCCCCCCCCCCCCTTTTTTGTGATATACACTGGATGGTCTATGTATGATTGTTGGTGAGTTGTGAATGGACTGTTCCAATTGGGGAATGTGTACTTTTACTGCAGCTGCAGGACAGGTGATTTAAGATGATGGTCCAGGTATATGTGATTTGATGCTTAAATAATTTTAGAATCCGAGACTGTATTAATATGTTTTAAAGCACCAATTAAAAGTATTTTTTTTACAATCAATACCTAGTATTCCCAGCGCTACCTGTTTGAATATAAAATATACTTATACTTATACTAGGGGCAGTGGGTACCCTAATACACAGATCAGCAGCAGGTGAAAGTCATATACTGACATCCATACAAGCGCCCTCTAGTGTTTTCCAAAAACAATGCCCTTGAAATCAGATCGGACCAGTCAGAAAGAATGAATTTGACACATCTATGTGACAGGACATTGCATGGTGTGTACCGGGCATAAGTCTGTGGAAGATTTATGTTGGGCTGCAGATGTACTCAGTGTGGGGGAAGGAAGCACAGTGTGATGTGAAGCAAGTATTGTAGTGGTCTCTGCAGAGGCTCTGGGCAGTGAAACAGTTAAAAATCTTCTGCTCTGAGAAGAACAGCTGCAGAGTCCAGGAATGCTGAACAGACATCATGCTGCTGGGTGCTGGATGGTGAGGCTGCCTGGGAGGAGGAGATCTCAGCTGCAGAATACAGGAATGCTGAGCAGACATCATGCTGCTGTGCTGGGTGCTGGATGGTGAGGCTGCCTGTGCAGAGGAGATCTCAGCTGCAGAATACAGCTGCTGGGTGCTGGATGGTGAGTCTGTGCGGAGGAGATCTCAGCTGCAGAGTCCAGGAATGCTGAGCAGACATCATGCTGCTGGGTGCTGGATGGTGAGGCTGTGCGGAGGAGATCTAAGCTGCAGAGTCCAGGAATGCTGAGCAGCCATAATGCAGCTGGGTGCTGGACAGTGAGACTGCCTGTGCAGAGGAGATCTCAGCTGCAGAGTCCAGGAATGCTGAGCAGACATCATGCTGCTGGGTGCTGGATGGTGAGGCTGTCTGTGCGGAGAAGATCTCAGCTACAGAGTCCAGGAATGCTGAGCAGACATCATGCTGCTGGGTGCTGGATGGTGAGGCTGTCTGTGCGGAGGAGATCTCAGCTGCAGAGTCCAGGAATGCTGAGCAGACATCATGCTGCTGGGTGCTGGATGGTGAGGCTGTGCAGAGGAGATCTCAGCTGCAGAGTCCAGGAATGCTGAGCAGACATCATGCTGCTGGTTGCTGGATGGTGAGGCTGTGTGAAGGAGATCTCAGCTGCGGAGTCCAGGAATGCCGAGCAGACATCATGCTGCTGGGTGCTGGATGGTGAGGCTGTGCAGAGGAGATCTCAGCTGCAGAGTCCAGGAATGCCGAGCAGACATCATGCTGCTGGGTGCTGGATGGTGAGGCTGTCTGTGCGGAGGAGATCTCAGCTACAGAGTCCAGGATTGCTGAGCAGACATCATGCTGCTGGGTGCTGGATGGTGAGGCTGTGCAGAGGAGATTTCAGCTGCAGAGTCAAGGAATGCAGAGCAGACATCATGCTGCTGGGTGCTGGATGGTGAGGCTGTGCGGAGGAGATCTCAGCTGCAGAGTGTAGGAATGCTGAGCAGACATCATGCTGCTGGGTGCTGGACGGTGAGGCTGTGCGGAGGAGATCTCAGCTGCAGAGTGTAGGAATGCTGGGCAGACATCATGCTGCTGGGAGCTGGACGGTGAGGCTGTGCGGAGGAGATCTCAGCTGCAGAGTGTAGGAATGCTGGGCAGACACCATGCTGCTGGACGATGAGGCTGCCTATGCGGATGAGATTTCAGCTGCAGAGTCCAGGAATGCCGAGCATAATGGCCAATGGTAGGCGATAATGGTCAGATGCTATATTGGTGTGTGACTATAAAAGTGGAAGGTTCCTCAACTTAGGTTGTGTGTAGAACCTTCTTCACAATTTCTTGTATCCTACAGAACACCCTTCTCCGCTCTAGCTTACACCCTTCTAGAGAGACTCAGGCAGGAAGCACACTTGCACTGGTGCACGGTAGGGGGTGTTCCGGTGTCTGGAACTGTCTGGAACCCCCCCCCCCCCCCTGCACCGAGACTGGAAGTGGGGCTTCGCATCGCCTCCTCACCTGAATGATCTGAGCAGCGGCAGCCACGGATGTTATAGCGCAGCTGCCGCCTGCTCATGTGTGTGCGGCAAGGAGGGTCACTGAGTGGCGGTATGAGAGCGGGTGGGGGGGGGGTAAGGCGGTGCAGATACAGCCCCTTTTCTATGTGTGTGCGATAGGTGCCATCGCCCAGGGCGCTTTATTGTGCGGCAGGGGGGCGCAGGAGCAGGGGGAGCGGACTTAATAGTTATAACTCACCTTCTTCAGCCGTTCCCCCGCAGTTTCATTGTCTTTCCTCTCCCGGCGTCCGTCGCCTGGTAACAGCGCCCCCTGTGATGACGTACTGCATGTCATCACAGGAAGCGCTGTTACTAATGAGACAGATGCCGGGAAAGGAAGGACATTGAAGCTGCGCAGGTTTGGTGGAAGCAGGTGCGTTATAACTATTATGTCCGCTCCCCTCTCCTGCCCCCCATATTTAACCTAAACTGCGGCAACCTACCTAACTAACCTATACTGCGGGAACCTACCTAACTAACCTAAACTGCGGGAACCTACCTAGCTAACCCATACTGCGGGAACCTACCTATCTAACCTAAACTGCGGGAACCTACCTATCTAACCTATACTGCGAGAACCTACCTAACCAACCTGTACTGCGGGAACCTACCTAACTAACCTAAACTGCGGGAACCTACCTAACTAACCAATACTGCAGGAACCTACCTATCTAACCTATACTGCGGGAACCTACCTAACTAACCTATACTGCGAGAACCTACCTAACTAACCTATACTGCGGGAACCTACCTAACTAACCTATACTGCGGGAACCTACCTATCTAACCTAAACTGCAGGAACCTACCTATCTAACCCATACTGGGGGAACCTACCTATGTAACCCATACTGGGGAAACCTACCTATGTAACCCATACTGGGGGAACCTACCTATCTAACCCATACTGGAGGAACCTACCTATCAAACCTATACTGCGGGAACCTACGTATATAACCTATACTGCGGGCACCTACATATCTAACCTATACTAGGGGAAACTATACAGGCTACCCTATACTGGAGGCACCTACGTAGCTAACCTGTACTGTGGGCACCTATGCCTGGCTCCATGGGGGGGGGGGGGCGATTTTTACACCCTCGCTCTGGGTGAAATTTAGCCTAGAAACTGCCCTGCGCAGATACATTACCTTTCTTGGCGGCGCGTGGTGTCCCAGGTCTCCATGGCTACCTTCCTGGCTCTGACGTGACGTCACCACGCCATACAGCTGCAGCGGCTGCGCTCCTCCCCCTGAACGCCATTGGACGTCAGAGACGGTAGTCCAACCATGGAGAGAGGAGTACTGCTGCTGGATGAGCTCGGAGTCTGGATAAGGCAAGTGCAGCCAGGGCTCACTGAGAGGCAGGGCGGGGGGATGTTTGAAAGCCAACCAGCCATTCCATGATTCGTTTTGTTTTCTCGCCCTACTGGCACAATTCTTTAAATTGCCTTTTGGTGAGTTCACTACAAATTTTTCATTCCTTTGCACCCTTTCAGTGCTGGGATTGTCAAGGGCAGCATCATGCAGGGGTGTGAATGTCACAGTCACCATATGTGAGAGGGAGAGAGAGGGGGTTGTGTTGCCCAGTCCCATCTTTTACACCATACGATTTGTCATGCGATCGATATATGATCGCTGATCAAATATAAAAATCCAACATGTACGATCAGGATTCGATTCGGATTGCGTTGATAACAAACACAAATTGAATCGAATCCTGATCGATCATGTTGGATTTTATCGATTTGATCAGCGATCGCATATCGATCGCATGAAAAATTGTATGGTGTAAACCTTTCAGGAATCCCCCCCTTGAAAATACTGGATTTGCCCCTGACTTGTCGTGATTTTTCTGCAGCACAAGTGGCCGTTAGTCTTACAGAACACCCCCCAGCTGCAGTTAGCTTATTCACCACAAGATGGCAATCTCACCTCTCCAAGTGGAACGCACAGAAAGGAGGAAATGAATCCAAAGAAAGGAAGCGATTAAGCAGTCATGAAGTGATGTACCATAGGCCGGAAGTGATGTAGTACAGATAGGAAGTGATGTATACACAGACAGGATGTGAGGCAGCACGGCGGGAGGCGGAGTAGCAGGCAGTGGAGGGAACACAGGGCTAGCAGAGGTAATTGTGTGACTCTTGTTATATATTGAGCAGAGGGGAGGTTTGGGAGGGATATACTTTGTTACAGAGGAGGAAATAGTGCATCTGTCACTATCCTGATCATCCCCCTTGAAGAGGCTTTTATATCACTGCTGTGACTTGTTTGCCTGTTCTCTAGTGTCCCCCTTCTTAACACTGGAGGCACATCTGGCTATCTATACTGGGGAGGGGGCTGCTTAACACTGGGGCACATCTGGCTATCTATACTGGGGAGGGGCTGCCTAATACTGGGGGCACATCTGGCTATCTATACTGGGGAGGAGGCTGCCTAATACTGGGGGTACATCTGGCTATCTATACTGGGGAGGAGGCTGCCTAATACTGGGGGTACATCTGGCTGTCTATACTGGGGAGGGGGCTGCCTAATACTGGGGGCACATCTGGCTATCTATACTGGGGAGGGGGCTGCCTAATACTGGGGGCACATCTGGCTATCTATACTGGGGAGGGGCTGCCTAATACTGGGGGCATATCTGGCTATCTATACTGGGGAGGGGCTGCCTAATACTGGGGGCAGATCTGGCTGTCTATACTGGGGAGCGGGCTGCTTAATTCTGGGGGCACATCTGGCTATCTATACTGGGGAGGGGGCTGCTTAACACTGGGGGCACATCTGGCTATCTATACTGGGGAGGGGCTACCTAATACTGGGGGCTCATCTGGCTATCTATACTGGGGAGGGGCTGCCTAATACTGGGGGCACATCTGGCTATCTATACTGGGGAGGAGGCTGCCTAATAATGGGGGTACATCTGACTATCTATACTGGGGAGGGGGGCTGCCTAATACTGGAGACACATCTGGCTATCTATAATGGGGAGGGCTGCCTAATACTGGAGGCACATCTGGCTATCTATACTGGGGAGCGGGCTGCTTAATTCTGGGGGCACATCTGGCTATCTATACTGGGGAGGGGGCTGCCTAATACTGGGGGCACATCTGGCTATCTATACTGGGGAGCGGGCTGCCTAATACTGGGGGCACATCTGGCTATCTATACTAGGGAGCGGGCTGCCTAATACTGGGGGCACATCTGGCTATCTATACTGGGGAGGGGGCTGCCTAATACTGGAGGTTCATCTGGCTATTTATACTGGGGAGGGGGCTGCCTAATACTGGGAGCACATCTGGCTATCTATGCTGGGGAGGGGCTGCCTAATACTGGGGGCACATCTGGCTATCTATACTGGGGAGGGGGCTGCCTAATACTGGGGGTAAATCTGGCTATCTATACTGGGGAGATGGGCTGCCTAATACTGGGGGCTTTTCTGGCTATCTATACTGGGAAGGGTCTGCCTAATACTGGGGCAAATCTGTGTATCTATACTGGGGAGGGGGCTACCTAATACTGGGGGCTCATCTGGCTATCTATACTGGGGAGATGGGCTGCCTAATACTGGGGGCACATCTGGCTATCTGTACTGGGGAGGGGCTGCCTAATACTGGGGGCACATCTGGCTATCTATACTGGGGAGGAGGGGGCTGCCTAATACTGGGGGCTCATCTGGCTATCTATACTCGGGAGGGTCTACCTGATACTGGGGACACATCTGGCTATCTATACTGGTCCTCTGCTGCTTTGGTCCTGGTATTGGCATTGTCCCATCTGGGAGGGTTTGTTGCTACGGCTCTTGGAGGGTTTGGGTTTAGTAGGTGATTGACAGGTGGGCTCAGGTATGGTCAGGTTATGGAGCTGCAGTCCCCTGTGCCTAGTACATCAGGTGCCAGAGCCATAAGTGATGATAATTTATAGCTAATTAGCTGCAGGCCTCTGCTCCTATCTCCCTCTGTCTCCAGCTGTTCTCACATCCTCATCCATCTATCGCTGCCAGCACTGCTGTACCCTCCCAGGAATGTGTGCATGGAGAGGAGGAGAGAAGCACCAGATGATGAGCAAGGCACACAGGAGAGAGGACTGTGGTACTGAATGTGCAGGAGACCACAGCTTATGGAATATTATAACCCCTAGCAAATTATGTGCTTCTCTGTGCTCTGTATATTACTGCTAATATCTTACAGCTATAATCTGTTATCCTTTACAGGATTGAGATCTGAGCTTAAGGAGCAAGAGAGGAGTGATCAGCAGTCTATGGAGAAGGGTGACATGATGAGGAACTATAAAGAGGAAGAAGAAGAGATGTATGTGAGGAGTGATCAGCAGTCTATAGAGGAGGGTGACATGATGAAGACAAGTAAAGAGGAAGAAGAAGAGACGTATGTGAGGAATGATCAGCAGTCTATGGAGGAGGGTGACATGATGAGGACAAGTAACGAGGAAGAAGAAGAGACGTATGTGAGGAGTGATCAGCAGTCTATGAAGGAGGGTGACATGATGAGGACAATTAAAGAGGAGGAAGAAGAGACGTATGTGAGGAATGATCAGCAGTCTATGGAGGAGGGTGACATGATGAGGACAAGTAACGAGGAAGAAGAAGAGACGTATGTGAGGAATGATCAGCAGTCTATGGAGGAGGGTGACATGATGAGGACAAGTAACGAGGAAGAAGAAGAGACGTATGTGAGGAGTGATCAGCAGTCTATGAAGGAGGGTGACATGATGAGGACAAGTAAAGAGGAGGAAGAAGAGACATATGTGAGGAGTGATCAGCAGTCTATAGAGGAGGGTGACATGATGAGGACATGTAAAGAGGAAGAAGAAGAGACGTATGTGAGGAGTGATCAGCAGTCTATGAAGGAGGGTGACATGATGAGGACAAGTAAAGAGGAGGAAGAAGAGACATATGTGAGGAGTGATCAGCAGTCTATAGAGGAGGGTGACATGATGAGGACATGTAAAGAGGAAGAAGAAGAGACGTATGTGAGGAATGATCAGCAGTCTATGGAGGAGGGTGACATGATGAGGACAAGTAACGAGGAAGAAGAAGAGACGTATGTGAGGAGTGATCAGCAGTCTATAAAGGAGGGTGACATGATGAGGACATGTAAAGAGGAAGAAGAAGAGACGTATGTGAGGAATGATCAGCAGTCTATAGAGGAGGGTGACATGATGAGGACAAGTAAAGAGGAAGAAGAGGAGACATATGTAAGGAGTGATCAGCAGTCTATGGAGGAGGGTGACATGATGAGGACAATTAAAGAAGAAGAAGAAGAGACGTATGTGAGGAGGGATCAGCAGACTATGGAGGAGGGTGACATGAGGAGGACAATTAAAGAGGAGGAAGAAGAGACGTATGTGAGGAATGATCAGCAGTCTATAAAGGAGGGTGACATGATGAGGACAAGTAAAGAGGAAGAAGAAGAGACGTATGTGAGGAGTGATCAGCAGTCTATAGAGGAGGGTGACCTGATGAGGACATGTAAAGAGGAAGAAGAAGAGACGTATGTGAGGAGTGATCAGCAGTCTATGGAGGAGGGTGACATGATGAGGACAAGTAAAGAGGAAGAAGAAAAATACATTATTACAGGGATCAGCATTGGTGAGTGATAAACATGAGATATTCAAAATACTTATTAAAATTACTAACAATTACATCCCTGCTGGGAACAGTATAGATCACATGAAGCCAGTAAGTGGAGGACAGGTTCTTGTAAGAGACAAAAAAGCACAGGGAGACCGGGAGCCCGATCACCGATATTATCAAAAGGACACCAGAGTATATATGTAGCGGTAGAGAGATATACTCACAATGTTGGGTTGCCAAAAACGCAACCTCTCTTAAAGCATGTGAGGAAGTACTCACTCGGTCTTGCTTCAGATCACAGGGGTCGGTCGCAGCTCCAAAAAAAGTAGGCCACTAGGAACACTTCCTGGTGTGCATGCCCCTTTATAGGGGTGTTGGAAACTCGGAAGTTGAGGAGGCGCCCGTGGACGTGTATCCGTGGTTCAAATAGACATTGTGGTAGTTGTAGTGAGGTGCTAATTCCTACCTTGTAGTAGTAAGACTCAAACGTAAGGTAGTAGATGTAACTTCTCAAATTTTATTTAGGGCACATATGACAACGCGTTTCATGGCTTCAGCCGCTTCCTCAGGTCGGTAGTAGTGCCTTTAAACATAAATGGCGCTATTCAGGAAAGACACAAGACACTGAACAATAAAAAACTAACAATGTAATAGCTAAAAATATAATAAGAAAGTAGATTTAAATACAGTTAAACAAACATAGGTACACGGGAACCAATCTACTGACATAAGTATAAAATATAGGTAGCTATAAAATTAGACATGATTATATATAAAAAACCATGAAAACTTTACAAAAAATGTTATTAGGGGATGTGATTCATAGTGTCCCAGGGTTAGGTAGCATATACATAGGGAAGCATATATAGCATATACATAGGTAAGGCTGGTGAGGGGTTGCCAGAGGAATGGGATGGGTAGCGTATAAGTGTAAATAAGGGTGAGAGGAGACCTTTCCTGTGGCCGATGGATTCAGGTGTTAGGTGGGGGACCTCCAGAATAGCGGGCGTAGGAAGCATGGGGGACAATATTCCGCAGTCAGAATGTACTTCTGGCCATGTTCCAGCAAACTTATACACCGGTGGGGGTGTGGTAGGGGAATTTGTAGCGGTCTGTGCAGTACGCTCCTGGTGACATCAGCGGGAGCGAGGACACGGCAACGTAGGCGCAGTGGTTTTCCGACTTTAAAGTCTGAAATTCCAGAAGTGAACCGGAGGCGGGGACGGAGCATTGGGGAGTGGCTGCACGGGCACAAGATGTCTGCGGGGGGGCTGGAGCATCGGTGAGTGGCTGCGCGGGCACAGGATGTCTGCGGGGGGCGGAGCATCGGTGAGTGGCTGCGCAAGCACAGGATGTCTGTGGGGAGCGGAGCATCGGTGAGTGGCTGCGCGGACACAGGATGTCTGCGGGGGGCGGAGCATCAGTTAGTGGCTGCGCGGGCACAGGATGTCTGCGGGGGGCAGAGCATCGGTAAGTGGCTGCACGAGCACAGGATGTCTGCGGGAGGCGGAGCATCGGTTAGTGGCTGCGCGAGCACAGGATGTCTGCGGGGGGCGGAGCATTGGTTAGTGGCTGCGCGGGCACAGGATGTCTGTGGGGGGCGGAGCATCGGTGAGTGGCTGCGCGGGCACAGGATGTCTACGGGGCGGAGCATCGGTGAGTGGCTGCGCGGGCACAGGATGTCTGCGGGGGGCGGAACATCGGTGAGTGGCTGCGCGGGCACAGGATGTCTACGGGGGGCGGAGCATCGGTGAGTGGCTGCGCGGGCACAGGATGTTTGCGGGGGGCGGAGCATCGGTGAGTGGCTGCGCGGGCACAGGATGTCTGCGGGGGGCTGGAGCATTGGTGAGTGGCTGCGCGGGCACAGGATGTCTGCGGGGGCCGGAGCATTGGTGAGTGGCTGCGCGGGCACAGGATGTCTGCGGGGGCCGGAGCATCGGTGAGTGGCTGCGCGGGCACAGGATGTCTGCGGGGGGCTGGAGCATTGGTGAGTGGCTGCGCGGGCACAGGATGTCTGCGGGGGCCGGAGCATCGGTGAGTGGCTGCGCGGGCACAGGATGTTTGCGGGGGGCGGAGCATCGGTGAGTGGCTGCGCGGGCACAGGATGTCTGCGGGGGGCTGGAGCATCGGTGAGTGGCTGCGCGGGCACAGGATGTCTGCGGGGGGCGGAGCATTGGTTAGTGGCTGCGCGGGCACAGGATGTCTGCGGGGGCCGGAGCATTGGTGAGTGGCTGCGCGGGCACAGGATGTCTGCGGGGGCCGGAGCATCGGTGAGTGGCTGCGCGGGCACAGGATGTCTGCGGGGGGGCGGAGCATCGGTGAGTGGCTGCGCGAGCACAGGATGTCTGCGGGGGGCGGAGCATCGGTGAGTGGCTGCGCGGGCACAGGATGTCTGCGGGGGGCGGAGCATCGGTGAGTGGCTGCGCGAGCACAGGATGTCTGCGGGGGCGGAGCATCGGTGAGTGGATGCGTGAGCACAGGATGTCTGCGGGGGGCGGAGCATCGGTGAGTGGCTGCGCGGGCACAGGATGTCTGCGGGGGGGGCGGAGCATCGGTGAGTGGCTGCGCGGGCACAGGATGTCTGCGTGGGCGGAGCATTGGTGAGTGGCTGCGCGGGCACAGGATGTCTGCGGGGGGCGGAGCATCGGTGAGTGGCTGCGCGGGCACAGGATGTCTGCGGGGGACCATTAGAAGCCCCGGGTAAGTTCCACTCTTTCCCCCCAACCCCAACCTACAGTATTTCTTTAAAGGGCATTTTATGCCAAGGTGTGAAAATACCGAGGAGAAAGCTCAGGAGGAAAAGGGAATTGTATATGCACCTTTGATATAATATAACATAGTCAGTGTACAGCTGGCATAACAGTGTCAATTTGCTGGTGCATCAAAATAACTCCACCCACAACCATAACTGTCTAAACCGCTCCCAACAAAAGTGAGTACACCCCTAAATGAAAAATGTCAAAATTGTGCCCAATCTGACACTTTCCCTATAAGAAGTGACGGATGAACCGTATGAATTACCATACTAGTAGGTGACATTAACCCCTTTTCCACAGTATATACTGAACGTGATATCTAATGCATGTCCATGGACTTTTTTTAACTTTAGGACACGGATATAAGCAATATTTTATCTGTGTTAGCAGTGGACACTGCAGAATCAAATGCGGACATTGGTTTAACTCTATAGACTCTTTTTCATCCCGCGGGATCTTTTTAAAAATATACAAAATCATATATATATTTTTTTCACATTGGACACCATAAGACTCCCATGTATGTGTGGTACGTATCAGGGTAATGCATGTGTAGAGTACACATATATATTTGATTTTATAATAAAACATTTATTCATTTATTACTGATTAATTATTCATTTATATAAATTAATCACCAGTGCGCCTACAATTAGGAAATTTGTGTAGTACTTTTTTAGGTGGGAGGAGGGGTTTACCCACCAACATCTAGGAAGCAGCAGGTGAGCAGTGAAATTTTCTGAGCAGTGTATCAAGCAGCGCCTTCTAATCTTTGTTTTTTCACTTATCCTAGAAATATCCCAGCATGCTCTGGTAAAATTCTCTGCTGCACAGGAGCAGCTCTGTCCTCCCATTGGAAGTGCAGTACAAGCACTTGTCCTAGAAATATCCCAGCATGCCCTGGTACATTCTCTGCTGCACAGGAGCAGCTCTGTCCTCCCATTGGAAGTGCAGTACAAGCACTTGTCCTAGAAATATCCCAGCATGCCCTGGTACATTCTCTGCTGCACAGGAGCAGCTCTGTCCTCCCATTGGAAGTACAGTACAAGCACTTGTCCTAGACATGGCCCAGCATGCCCTGGTACATTCTCTGCTGCACAGGAGCAGCTTTGTCCTCCCATTGGAGGTACAGTACAAGCACTTTTCCTAGAAATGGCCCAGCATGCCCTGGTACATTCTCTGCTGCACAGGAGCAGCTCTGTCCTCCCATTGGAGGTACAGTACAAGCACTTGTCCTAAAAATGGCCCAGCATGCCCTGGTACATTCTCTGCTGCACAGGAGCAGCTCTGTCCTCCCATTGGAGGTACAGTACAAGCACCTGTCCTAGAAATGGCTCAGCATGCCCTGGTGCATTCCCTGCTGCACAGGACCAGCTCTGTCCTCCCATTGGAGGAACAGCACAAGCACTTGTCCTAGAAATAGCCCAGCATGCCCTGGTACATTCTCTGCTGCACAGGAGCAGCTCTGTCCTCCCATTGGAGGTACAGTACAAGCACTTGTCCTAGAAATGGCCCAGCATTCCCTGGTACATTCTCTGCTGCACAAGACCAGCTCTGCCCTCCCATTGGAGGTACAGCACAAGCACTTGTCCTAGAAATGGCCCAGCATTCCCTGGTACATTCTCTGCTGCACAAGACCAGCTCTGCCCTCCCATTGGAGGTACAGCACAAGCACTTGTCTTAGAAATAGTCCAGCATGCCCTGGTACACCCTCTGCTGCACAGGAGCAGCTCTGTCCTCCCATTGAAGGTACAGTACAAGCACTTGTCCTAGAAATGACCCAGCATGCCCTGGTACATTCTCTGTTGCACAGGAGCAGCTCTGTCCTCCCATTGGAGGTACAGAACAAGCACTTGTCCTACAAATGGCCCAGCATGCCCTGGTACATTCTCTGCTGCACGGGAGCAGCTCTGTCCTCCCATTGGAGGTATAGTACAAGCACTTGTCCTAGAAGTGGCCCAGCATGCCCTGGTACATTCTCTGCTGCACAGGAGCAGCTCTGGCCTCCCATTGGAGATACAGTACAAGCACTTGTCCTAGAAATATCCCAGCATGCCCTGGTACATTCTCTGCTGCACAGGAGCAGCTCTGTCCTCCCATTGGAGGTACAGCACAAGCAGTTGTTCTAGAAATGACCCAGCATGCACTGGTACATTCTCTGCTGCACAGGACCAGCTCTGTCCTCCCATTGGAGGTACAGTACAAGCACTTGTCCTAGAAATGGCCCGGCATGCCCTGGTACATTCTCTGCTGCACAGGAGCAGCTCTGTCCTCCCATTGGAGGTACAGCACAAGCACTTGTCCTAGAGATGGCTCAGCATGCCCTGGTGCATTCTCTGCTGCACAGGACCAGCTCTGTCCTCCCATTAGAGGTACAGTACAAGCACTTGTTCTAGAAATATCCAAGCATGCCCTGCTACATTCTCTGTTGCACAGGAGCAGCTCTGTTCTCCCATTGGAGGTACAGTACAAGCACTTGTCCTAGAGTTGGCCCAGCATGCCCTAGTGCATTTTCTGCTGCACAGAAGCAGCTCTGTCCTCCCATTGGAAGTACAGTACAAGCACTTGTCCTAGAAATATCCCAGCATGCCCTGGTACATTCTCTGCTGCACAGGAGCAGCTCTGTCCTCCCATTGGTGGTACACTACAAGCACTTGTCCTAGAAATGACCCAGCATGCCCTGGTACATTCTCTGCTGCACAGGAGCAGATCTGTCCTCCCATTGGAGGTACAGCACAAGCACTTGTCCTAGAAATATCCCAGCATGCCCTGGTACATTCTCTGCTGCACAGGAGCAGCTCTGTCCTCCCATTGGAAGGTCAGTACAAGCGCTTGTCCTAGAAATGGCCCAGCATGCCCTGGTGCATTCTCTGCTGCACAGGACCAGCTCTGTCCTCCCATTGGAGGTACAGCACAAGCACTTGTCCTAGAAATATCCCAGCATGCCCTGGTACATTCTCTGCTGCACAGGAGCAGATCTGTCCTCCCATTGGAGGTACAGTACAAGCACTTGTCCTAGAAATGACCGAGCATGCACTGGTACATTCTCTGCTGCACAGGAGCAGCTCTGTCCTCCCATTGGAGGTACAGTACAAGCACTTGTCCTAGAAATGGCCCGGCATGCCCTGGTACATTCTCTGCTGCACAGGAGCAGCTCTATCCTCCCATTGGAGGTACAGCACAAGCACTTGTCCTAGAGATGGCTCAGCATGCCCTGGTGCATTCTCTGCTGCACAGGAGCAGCTCTGTCCTCCCATTGGAGGTACAGTACAAGCACTTGTACTAGAAATATCCCAGCATGCTCTGCTACATTCTCTGTTGCACAGGACCAGCTCTGTTCTCCCATTGGAGGTACAGTACAAGCACTTGTCCTAGAAATGGCCCAGCATGCCCTGGTACATTCTCTGCTGCACATGAGCAGCTCTGTCCTCCCATTGGAGGTACAGTACAAGCACTTGTCCTAGAAATGGCCCAGCATGCCCTGATACATTCTCTGCTGCACAGGACCAGCTCTGTTCTCCCATTGGAGGTACAGTACAAGCACTTGTCCTAGAAATGGCCCAGCATGCCCTGGTACATTCTCTGCTGCACATGAGCAGCTCTGTCCTCCCATTGGAGGTACAGTACAAGCACTTGTCCTAGAAATGACCCAGCATGCCCTGGTACATTTTCTGCTGCACAGGAGCAGCTCTGTCCTCCCATTGGAGGTACAGTACAAGCACTTGTCCTAGAAATATCCCAGCATGCCCTGGTACATTCTCTGCTGCACAGGAGCAGCTCTGTCCTCCCATTGGAGGTACAGTACAAGCACTTGTCCTAGAAATGGCCCAGCATGCCCTGGTACATTCTCTGCTGCACAGGAGCAGCTCTGTCCTCCCATTGGAGGTACAGTACAAGCGCTTGTCCTAGAAATGGCCCAGCATGCCCTGGTACATTCTCTGCTGCACAGGAGCAGCTCTGTCCTCCCATTGGAGGTACAGCACAAGCACTAGTCCTAGAAATGGCCCAGCATGCCCTGGTACATTCTCTGCTGCACAGGAGCAGCTCTGTCCTCCCATCGGAGGTACAGTACAAGCACTTGTCCTAGAAATGGCCCAGCATGCCCTGGTACATTCTCTGCTGCACAGGAGCAGCTCTGTCCTCACATCGGAGGTACAGTACAAGCAGTTGTCCTAGAAATGGCCCAGCATGCCCTGGTGCATTCTCTGCTGCACAGGAGCAGCTCTGTCCTCCCATTGGAGGTACAGAACAAGCACTTGTCCTACAAATGGCCCAGCATGCCCTGGTACATTCTCTGCTGCACAGGAGCAGCTCTGTCCTCCCATTGGAGGTACAGTACAAGCACTTGTCCTAGAAATGGCCCAGCATGCCCTGATACATTCTCTGTTGCACAGGAGCAGCTCTGTCCTCCCATTGGAGGTACAGTACAAGCTCTTGTCCTAGAGATGGCCCAGCATGCCCTGGTACATTCTCTGCTGCACAGGAGCAGCTCTGTCCTCCCATTGGAGGTACAGTACAAGCACTTGTCCTAGAAATAGACCAGCATGCCCTGGTACATTCTCTGCTGCACAGGGGCAGCTCTGTCCTCCCATTGGTGGTACAGTACACGCACTTGTCCTAGAAATATCCCAACATGCCCTGGTACATTCTCTGCTGCACAGGAGCAGCTCTGTCCTCCCATTGGAGGTACAGCACAAGCACTAGTCCTAGAAGTGGCCCAGCATGCCCTGGTACATTCCCTGCTGCACAGGAGCAGCTCTGTCCTCCCATTGGAGGTACAGTACAAGCACTTGTCCTAGAAATGGCCCAGCATGCCCTGGTACATTCTCTGCTGCACAGGAGCAGCTCTGTCCTCCCATTGGTGGTACAGTACAAGCACTTGTCTTAGAAATGACCCAGCATGCCCTGCTACTTTCTCTGCTGCCCAGGACCAGCTCTGTCCTCCCATTGGAGGTACAGCACAAGCACTTGTCCTAGAAATGGCCCAGCATGCACTGGTACATTCTCTGCAGCACAGGACCAGCTCTGTCCTCCTATTGGAAGTACAGTACAAGCACTAGTCCTAGAAATGGCCCAGCATGCCCTGGTACATTCTCTGCTGCACAGGAGCAGCTCTGTCCTCCCATTGGAGGTACAGTACAAGCACTTGTCCTAGAAATGGCCCAGCATGCCCTGGTACATTCTCTGCTGCACAGGAGCAGCTCTGTCCTCCCATTGGAGGTACAGTACAAGCACTTGTCCTAGAAATGGCCCAGTATGCCCTGATACATTCCCTGCTGCAGAGGAGCAGCTCTGTCCTCCCATTGGAGGTACAGTACAAGCACTTGTCCTAGAAATGGCCCAGCATGCCCTGGTACATTCTCTGCTGCACAGGACCAGCTCTGTCCTCCCATTGGAGGTACAGCACAAGCACTTGTCCTAGAAATATCCCAGCATGCCCTGGTGCATTCTCTGCTGCACAGGAGCAGCTCTGTCCTCCCATTGGAGGTGCAGTACAGGCACTTGTCCTAGAAATGGCCCAGCATGCCCTGGTACATTCTCTGCTGCACAGGAGAAGCTCTGTCCTACCATTGGAGTTACAGTACAAGCACTTGTTCTAGAAATGGCCCAGCATGCCCTGATGCATTCTCTGCTGCACAGAAGCAGCTCTGTCCTCCCATTGGAGGTGCAGTACAAGCACTTGTTCTAGAAATGGCCCGGCATGCCCTGGTGCATTCTCTGCTACACAGGAGCAGCTCTGTTCTCCCATTGGAAGTACAGTACCACCACTTGTCCTAGAAATATCCTAGCATGCCCTGGTACATTCTCTGCTGCACAGGAGCAGCTCTGTCCTCCCATTGGAGGTACAGTACAAGCACTTGTGCTAGAAATGGCCCAGCATGCCCTGGTACATTCTCTGCTGCACAGGAGCAGCTCTGTCCTCCCATTGGAGGTGCAGTACAAGCACTTGTCCTAGAAATATCCCAGCATGCCCTGGTGCATTCTCTGCTGCACAGGAGCAGCTCTGTCCTCCCATTGGAGGTACAGTACAAGCACTTGTCTTAGAAATGACCCAGCATGCCCTGCTACATTCTCTGCTGCACAGGACCAGCTTTGTCCTCCCATTGGAGGTACAGCACAAGCACTTGTTCTAGAAATGGCCCAGCGTGCCCTGATACATTCTCTGCTGCACAGGACCAGCTCTGTCCTCCCATTGGAGATACAGTACAAGCACTTGTCCTAGAAATATCCCAGCATGCCCTGCTACATTCTCTGTTGCACAGGAGCAGCTCTGTTCTCCCATTGGAGGTACAGTACAAGCACTTGTCCTAGAGATGGCCCAGCATGCCCTAGTGCATTTTCTGCTGCACAGGAGCAGCTCTGTCCTCCCATTGGAAGTACAGTACAAGCACTTGTCCTAGAAATATCCCAGCATGCCCTGGTACATTCTCTGCTGCACAGGAGCAGCTCTGTCCTCCCATTGGAGGTACAGTACAAGCACTTGTCCTAGAAATATCCCAGCATGCCCTGGTACATTCTCTGCTGCACAGGACCAGCTCTGTCCTCCCATTGGAGATACAGTACAAGCACCTGTCCTAGAAATGGCCCAGCATGCCCTGGTACATTTTCTGCTTCACAGGAGCAGCTCTGTCCTCCCATTGGGGGTACAGCACAAGCACTTGTCCTAGAAATGGCCCAGCATGCCCTGGTGCATTCTCTGCTGCATAGGAGCAGCTCTGTCCTCTCATTGGAGATACAGTACAAGCACTTGTCCTAGAAATGGCCCAGCATGCCCTGGTGCATTCTTTGCTGCACAGGAGCAGCTCTGTCCTCCCATTGGAGGTACAGTACAAGCACTTGTCCTAGAAATGGCCCCGCATGCCCTGGTACATTCTCTGCTGCACAGGAGCAGCTCTGTTCTCCCATTGGAGGTACAGTACAAGCACTTGTCCTAGGGATGGCTCAGCATGCCCTGGTACATTCTCTGCTGCACAGGAGCAGCTCTGTCCTCCCATTGGAGGTACAGTACAAGCACCTGTCCTAGAAATGGCTCAGCATGCCCTGGTGCATTCTCTGCTGCACAGGAGCAGCTCTGCCCTCCCATTGGAGGTACAGTACAAGCACTTGTCCTAGAAATGACCCAGCATGCCCTGGTACATTTTCTGCTGCACAGGAGCAGCTCTGTCCTCCCATTGGAGGTACAGTACAAGCACTTGTCCTAGAAATATCCTAGCATGCCCTGGTACATTCTCTGCTGCACAGGAGCAGCTCTGTCCTCCCATTGGAGGTACAGTACAAGCACTTGTCCTAGAAATATCCCAGCATGCCCTGGTACATTCTCTGCTGCACAGGAGCTGCTCTGTCCTCCCATTGGAGGTTCAGTACAGCACTTGTCCTAGAAATGGCCCAGCATGCCCTGGTACATTCTCTGCTGCACAGGAGCAGCTCTGTCCTCCCATTGGAGGTACAGTACAAGCATTTGTCCTAGAAATGGCCCCGCATGCCCTGGTACATTCTCTGCTGCACAGGAGCAGCTCTGTTCTCCCATTGGAGGTACAGTACAAGCACTTGTCCTAGGGATGGCTCAGCATGCTCTGGTACATTCTCTGCTGCACAGGAGCAGCTCTGTCCTCCCATTGGAGGTACAGTACAAGCACCTGTCCTAGAAATGGCTCAGCATGCCCTGGTGCATTCTCTGCTGCACAGGAGCAGCTCTGCCCTCCCATTGGAGGTACAGTACAAGCACTTGTCCTAGAAATGACCCAGCATGCCCTGGTACATTTTCTGCTGCACAGGAGCAGCTCTGTCCTCCCATTGGAGGTACAGTACAAGCACTTGTCCTAGAAATATCCTAGCATGCCCTGGTACATTCTCTGCTGCACAGGAGCAGCTCTGTCCTCCCATTGGAGGTACAGTACAAGCACTTGTCCTAGAAATATCCCAGCATGCCCTGGTACATTCTCTGCTGCACAGGAGCTGCTCTGTCCTCCCATTGGAGGTTCAGTACAGCACTTGTCCTAGAAATGGCCCAGCATGCCCTGGTACATTCTCTGCTGCACAGGAGCAGCTCTGTCCTCCCATTGGAGGTACAGTACAAGCACTTGTCCTAGAAATGGCCCAGCATGCCCTGGTACATTCTCTGCTGCACAGGAGCAGCTCTGTCCTCCCATTGGAGGTACAGTACAAGCACTTGTCCTAGAAATCTCCCAGCATGCCCTGGTACATTCTCTGCTGCACAGGAGCAGCTCTGTCCTCCCATTGGAGGTACAGTACAAGCACTTGTCCTAGAAATGGCCCCGCATGCCCTGGTACATTCTCTGCTGCACAGGAGCAGCTCTGTTCTCCCATTGGAGGTACAGTACAAGCACTTGTCCTAGGGATGGCTCAGCATGCCCTGGTACATTCTCTGCTGCACAGGAGCAGCTCTGTCCTCCCATTGGAGGTACAGTACAAGCACCTGTCCTAGAAATGGCTCAGCATGCCCTGGTGCATTCTCTGCTGCACAGGAGCAGCTCTGCCCTCCCATTGGAGGTACAGTACAAGCACTTGTCCTAGAAATGACCCAGCATGCCCTGGTACATTTTCTGCTGCACAGGAGCAGCTCTGTCCTCCCATTGGAGGTACAGTACAAGCACTTGTCCTAGAAATATCCTAGCATGCCCTGGTACATTCTCTGCTGCACAGGAGCAGCTCTGTCCTCCCATTGGAGGTACAGTACAAGCACTTGTCCTAGAAATATCCCAGCATGCCCTGGTACATTCTCTGCTGCACAGGAGCTGCTCTGTCCTCCCATTGGAGGTTCAGTACAGCACTTGTCCTAGAAATGGCCCAGCATGCCCTGGTACATTCTCTGCTGCACAGGAGCAGCTCTGTCCTCCCATTGGAGGTACAGTACAAGCACTTGTCCTAGAAATGGCCCAGCATGCCCTGGTACATTCTCTGCTGCACAGGAGCAGCTCTGTTCTCCCATTGGAGGTACAGTACAAGCACTAGTCCTAGAAATGGCCCAGCATGCCCTGGTGCATTCTCTGCTGCACAGGAGCAGCTCTGTCCTCCTATTGGAGGTACAGCACAAGCACTAGTCCTAGAAGTGGCCCAGCATGCCCTGGTGCATTCTCTGCTGCACAGGAGCAGCTCTGTCCTCCCATTGGAGGTACAGCACAAGCACTTGTCCTAGAAATGATCCAGCATGCACTGGTACGTTCTCTGCTGCACAGGACCAGCTCTGTCCTCCCATTGGAGGTACAGTACAAGCACTTGTCCTAGAAATGGCCCAGCATGCCCTGATACATTCTCTGCTGCACAGGAGCAGCTCTGTCCTCCCATTGGAGGTACAGTACAAGCACTTGTCCTAGAAATGGCCCAGCATGCCCTGGTACATTCTCTGCTGCACAGGAGCAGCTCTGTCCTCCCATTGGTTTTTACAGTACAAGCACTTGTCCTAGAAATATCCCAGCATGCCCTGGTACATTCTCTGCTGCACAGGAACAGCTCTGTCCTCCCATTGGAGGTACAGCACAAGCACTTGTCCTAGAAATATCCCAGCATGCCCTGGTGCATTCTCTGCTGCACAGGAGCAGCTCTGTCCTCCCATTGGAGGTACAGTACAAGCACTTGTCCTAGAAATGGCCCAGCATGCCCTGGTACATTCTCTGCTGCACAGGAGCAGCTCTGTCCTCCCATTGGAGGTACAGCACAAGCACTTGTCCTAGAAATATCCCAGCATGCCCTGGTACATTCTCTGCTGCACAGGAGCAGCTCTGTCCTCCCATTGGAGGTACAGTACAAGCACTTGTCCTAGAAACATCCCAGTATGCCTTGGTACATTCTCTGCTGCACAGGAGCAGCTCTGTCCTCCCATTGGAGTTACAGTACAAGCACTTGTCCTAGAAATGGCCCAGCATGCCCTGGTACATTCTCTGCTACACAGGAGCAGCTCTGTTCTCCCATTGGAAGTACAGTACCACCACTTTTCCTAGAAATATCCTAGCATGCCCTGGTACATTCTCTGCTGCACAGGAGCAGCTCTGTCCTCCCATTGGAGGTACAGTACAAGCACTTGTGCTAGAAATGGCCCAGCATGCCCTGGTACATTCTCTGCTGCACAGGAGCAGCTCTGTCCTCCCATTGGAGGTGCAGTACAAGCACTTGTCCTAGAAATATCCCAGCATGCCCTGGTGCATTCTCTGCTGCACAGGAGCAGCTCTGTCCTCCCATTGGAGGTACAGTACAAGCACTTGTCTTAGAAATGACCCAGCATGCCCTGCTACATTCTCTGCTGCACAGGACCAGCTTTGTCCTCCCATTGGAGGTACAGCACAAGCACTTGTTCTAGAAATGGCCCAGCGTGCCTTGATACATTCTCTGCTGCACAGGACCAGCTCTGTCCTCCCATTGGAGATACAGTACAAGCACTTGTCCTAGAAATATCCCAGCATGCCCTGCTACATTCTCTGTTGCACAGGAGCAGCTCTGTTCTCCCATTGGAGGTACAGTACAAGCACTTGTCCTAGAGATGGCCCAGCATGCCCTAGTGCATTTTCTGCTGCACAGGAGCAGCTCTGTCCTCCCATTGGAATTACAGTACAAGCACTTGTCCTAGAAATATCCCAGCATGCCCTGGTACATTCTCTGCTGCACAGGAGCAGCTCTGTCCTCCCATTGGAGGTACAGTACAAGCACTTGTCCTAGAAATATCCCAGCATGCCCTGGTACATTCTCTGCTGCACAGGACCAGCTCTGTCCTACCATTGGAGGTGCAGTACAGGCACTTGTCCTAGAAACATCCCAGTATGCCTTGGTACATTCTCTGCTGCACAGGAGCAGCTCTGTCCTCCCATTGGAGGTACAATACAAGCACTTGTCCTAGAAATGGCTCAGCATGCCCTGGTACATTCTCTGCTGCACAGGAAAAGCTCTGTCCTCCCATTGGAGTTACAGTACAAGCACTTGTCCTAGAAATGGTACGGCATGCCCTGGTGCATTCTCTGCTACACAGGAGCAGCTCTGTTCTCCCATTGGAAGTACAGTACCACCACTTGTCCTAGAAATATCCTAGCATGCCCTGGTACATTCTCTGCTGCACAGGAGCAGCTCTGTCCACCCATTGGAGGTACAGTACAAGCACTTGTGCTAGAAATGGCCCAGCATGCCCTGGTGCATTCTCTGCTGCACAGGAGCAGCTCTGTCCGCCCATTGGAGGTACAGTACAAGCACTTGTCCTAGAAATGTCCCAGCATGCCCTGGTACATTCTCTGCTGCACAGGAGCAGCTCTGTCCTCCCATTGGAGGTGCAGTACAAGCACTTGTCCTAGAAATATCCCAGCATGCCCTGGTGCATTCTCTGCTGCACAGGAGCAGCTCTGTCCTCCCATTGGAGGTACAGTACAAGCACTTGTCTTAGAAATGACCCAGCATGCCCTGCTACATTCTCTGCTGCACAGGACCAGCTTTGTCCTCCCATTGGAGGTACAGCACAAGCACTTGTTCTAGAAATGGCCCAGCGTGCCCTGATACATTCTCTGCTGCACAGGACCAGCTCTGTCCTCCCATTGGAGATACAGTACAAGCACTTGTCCTAGAAATATCCCAGCATGCCCTGCTACATTCTCTGTTGCACAGGAGCAGCTCTGTTCTCCCATTGGAGGTACAGTACAAGCACTTCTCCTAGAGATGGCCCAGCATGCCCTAGTGCATTTTCTGCTGCACAGGAGCAGCTCTGTCCTCCCATTGGAATTACAGTACAAGCACTTGTCCTAGAAATATCCCAGCATGCCCTGGTACATTCTCTGCTGCACAGGAGCAGCTCTGTCCTCCCATTGGAGGTACAGTACAAGCACTTGTCCTAGAAATATCCCAGCATGCCCTGGTACATTCTCTGCTGCACAGGGCCAGCTCTGTCCTCCCATTGGAGATACAGTACAAGCACCTGTCCTAGAAATGTCCTAGAAATGGCCCAGCATGCCCTGGTACATTTTCTGCTTTACAGGAGCAGCTCTGTCCTCCCATTGGGGGTACAGCACAAGCACTTGTCCTAGAAATGGCCCAGCATGCCCTGGTGCATTCTCTGCTGCATAGGAGCAGTTCTGTCCTCCCATTGGAGATACAGTACAAGCACTTGTCCTAGAAATGGCCCAGCATGCCCTGGTGCATTCTCTGCTGCAAAGGAGCAGCTCTGTCCTCCCATTGGAGGTACAGTACAAGTACTTGTCCTAGAAATGGCCCAGCATGCCCTGGTGCATTCTCTGCTGCAAAGGAGCATCTCTGTCCTCCCATTGGAGATACAGTACAAGCACTTGTCCTAGAAATATCCCAGCATGCCCTGGTACATTCTCAACTTAGATTCATGGTGATAGAGAGGGTCTTGCTTTGAAGGAGGGGGGGAGACCGATTAAAAAAGCTACTGTGGAGGGAGGCCTATTGGATTAAAAGACTGGACACAATGGAGCCTAGGGGTTTAAACAGGGAACTTGACCTTGTCCCCTTTTTATGATTGCTCCATTGTGCCCAGCCTTGACTCTCCATTTATTGTTGCTAGTGATTTTCTTTCTGTCATGGTTATTGATATGATTTAGGAAACCCTATGTGTACTGGATTTGATGTATGCCCGATTGGATGCCATATATACGTGAGCTCAATATGTTGATACCTTTGGGGAATTATGTATGTATTTTACATTGCTGGTGTCCCCCCCCCCCCCCTTTCTCTTTATGTCTTCCCTACTGTTTTTTGCCTGACTTTTCCTTCCCTTTCCCCCCCCCCCCTTCTCCCCCCCCCCCTTCCCTTCCCTCCCTCCCTCTCCTCCCTCCCTTCATCTTTCCCTTTCCTTGTTGTCACCGCTTCCTGATACTATATGATTTATTTTTTGTTCATATTTTTTGTTCATATTTATCTGCCCAGGGGACATGGGATCAATTTGAGACTAGATCCTATGTGTGGACTGGACACTTGCACTTGGATGCTAATGTACATTTGTTTATGTACGGATGAGTATAGCCTGCCCCTCATTGGCTGACGGCTCCGGCCTCATAACATCTAGATGTGACGTGTGCGGACGTTCGTCCGCGTGCGTCCACAAGTGTCCGCCTTGACGCGCTGTGACGGGGCTTGGCTCCGCCTCTTGCGTGACGTTGCGCCAGTTCTCCATCAGGTCCGCGTTGGGCGGATGGATGGGGGGGACGCGGCAATGGGCGGACCCAGGAGGTCGGGGGCTGGGCGGCCATGTGAGGCAGGATAGGTGGGAGGTACCCGCTTGCACATCCTATCAGAGCAGCCATATACAAGTCTTCCATCAGGTCCGACAGATAAGGACCATTATGATTGGGTAATAGCAATTCAAACTGATTGGCTGTTGTTAACCATGTCTAGTATAAATATCAGTGTGTTTGTTACATCATTGTGATTTCCAATTCAGCTTGATAAAGAGGCGTGCAGCCTTGAAACGTTGTGTTTATGATTGGAATACAATAAAAGAGCAGAAGAAATAGATAAGACGGTGCCGGCTTCATCTTCTTTCCTGGTGCATTCTCTGCTGCACAGGAGCAGCTCTGTCCTCCCATTGGTGGTACAGTACAAGCACTTGTCCTAGAAATATCCCAGCATGCCCTGGTACATTCTCTGCTGCACAGGAGCAGCTCTGTCCTCCCATTGGAGGTACAGTACAAGCACTTGTCCTAGAAATATCCCAGCATGCCCTGGTACATTCTCTGCTGCACAGGAGCAGCTCTGTCCTCACATTGGAGGTACAGTACAAGCACTTGTCCTAGAAATATCCCAGCATGCCCTGGTGCATTCTCTGCTGCACAGGAGCAGCTCTGTCCTCCCATTGGTGGTACAGTACAAGCACTTGTCCTAGAAATGGTCCAGCATGCCCTGGTACATTCTCTGCTGCACAGGAGCAGCTCTGTCCTCCCATTGGAGGTACAGTACAAGCACTTGTCCTAGAAATGGCCCAGCATGCCCTGGTACATTCTCTGCTGCACAGGACCAGCTCTGTCCTCCCATTGGAGGTACAGTACAAGCACTTGTCCTAGAAATGGCCCGGCATGCCCTGGTGCATTCTCTGCTGCACAGGAGCAGCTCTGTCCTCCCATTGGAGGTACAGTACAAGCACTTGTCCTAGAAATATCCCAGCATGCCCTGGTACATTCTCTGCTGCACAGGAGCAGCTCTGTCCTCCCATTGGTGGTACAGTACAAGCACTTGTCCTAGAAATGGTCCAGCATGCCCTGGTACATTCTCTGCTGCACAGGACCAGCTCTGTCCTCCCATTGGAGGTACAGTACAAGCACTTATCCTAGAAATGGCCCCGCATGCCCTGGTACATTCTCTGCTGCACAGGAGCAGCTCTGTTCTCCCATTGGAGGTACAGTACAAGCACTTGTCCTAGGGATGGCTCAGCATGCCCTGGTACATTCTCTGCTGCACAGGAGCAGCTCTGTCCTCCCATTGGAGGTACAGTACAAGCACCTGTCCTAGAAATGGCTCAGCATGCCCTGGTGCATTCTCTGCTGCACAGGAGCAGCTCCGTTCTTCCATTGGAGGTATAGTACAAGCACTTGTCCTAGAAATATCCCAGCATGCCCTGGTGCATTTTCTGCTGCACAGAAGCAGCTCTGTCTTCTCCTTGGAGGTACAGCACAAGCACTTGTCCTAGAAATGGCCCAGCGTGTCCTGATACATTCTCTGCTGCACAGGACCAGCTCTGTCCTCCCATTGGAGGTACAGTACAAGCACTTGTCCTAGATATATCCCAGCATGCCCTGGTACATTCTCTGCTGCACAGGAGCAGCTCTGTCCTCCCATTGGAGGTACAGTACAAGCACTTGTCCTAGAAATGGCCCAGCATGCCCTGGTGCATTCTCTGCTGCACAGGAGCAGCTCTGTCCTCCCATTGGAGGTACAGTACAATCACTTATCCTAGAAATATCCCAGCATGCACTGGTACATTCTCTGCTGCACAGGAGCAGCTCTGTCCTCCCATTGGAGGTACAGTACAAGCACTTGTCCTAGAAATATCCCAGCATGCCCTGGTACATTCTCTGCTGCACAGGAGCAGCTCTGTCCTCCCATTGATGGTACAGTACAAGCACTTGTCCTAGAAATGGTCCAGCATGCCCTGGTACATTCTCTGCTGCACAGGACCAGCTCTGTCCTCCCATTGGAGGTACAGTACAAGCACTTGTCCTAGAAATGGCCCGGCATGCCCTGGTGCATTCTCTGCTGCACAGGAGCAGCTCTGTCCTCCCATTGGAGGTACAGTACAAGCACTTGTCCTAGAAATATCCCAGCATGCCCTGGTACATTCTCTGCTGCACAGGAGCAGCTCTGTCCTCCCATTGGTGGTACAGTACAAGCACTTGTCCTAGAAATGGTCCAGCATGCCCTGGTACATTCTCTGCTGCACAGGACCAGCTCTGTCCTCCCATTGGAGGTACAGTACAAGCACTTGTCCTAGAAATGGCCCCGCATGCCCTGGTACATTCTCTGCTGCACAGGAGCAGCTCTGTTCTCCCATTGGAGGTACAGTACAAGCACTTGTCCTAGGGATGGCTCAGCATGCCCTGGTACATTCTCTGCTGCACAGGAGCAGCTCTGTCCTCCCATTGGAGGTACAGTACAAGCACCTGTCCTAGAAATGGCTCAGCATGCCCTGGTGCATTCTCTGCTGCACAGGAGCAGCTCCGTTCTTCCATTGGAGGTATAGTACAAGCACTTGTCCTAGAAATATCCCAGCATGCCCTGGTGCATTTTCTGCTGCACAGAAGCAGCTCTGTCTTCTCCTTGGAGGTACAGCACAAGCACTTGTCCTAGAAATGGCCCAGCGTGTCCTGATACATTCTCTGCTGCACAGGACCAGCTCTGTCCTCCCATTGGAGGTACAGTACAAGCACTTGTCCTAGAAATATCCCAGCATGCCCTGGTACATTCTCTGCTGCACAAGACTAGCTCTTTCCTCCCATTGGAGGTACAGTACAAGCACTTGTCCTAGAAATGGCCCAGCATGCCCTGGTACATTCTCTGCTGCACAGGGGCAGCTCTGTCCTCCCATTGGAGGTACAGTACAAGCACTTGTCCTAGAAATATCCCAGCATGCCCTGGTACATTCTCTGCTGCACAGGAGCAGCTCTGTCCTCCCATTGGAGGTTCAGTACAGCACTTGTCCTAGAAATGGCCCAGCATGCCCTGGTACATTCTCTGCTGCACAGGAGCAGCTCTGTCCTCCCATTGGTGGTACAGTACAAGCACTTGTCCTAGAAATGGCCCAGCATGCCCTGGTACATTCTCTGCTGCACAGGGGCAGCTCTGTCCTCCCATTGGAGGTACAGTACAAGCACTTGTCCTAGAAATATCCCAGCATGCCCTGGTACATTCTCTGATGCACAGGAGCAGCTCTGTCCACCCATTAGAGGTACAGTACAAGCACTTGTCCTAGAAATATCCCAGCATGCCCTGGTACATTCTCTGCTGCACAGTAGCAACTCTGTCCTCCCATTGGAGGTACAGTACAAGCACTTGTCCTAGAGATGGCCCAGCATGCCCTGGTGCATTCTCTGCTGCACAGGAGCAGCTCTGTCCTCCCATTGGAGGTACAGTACAAGCACTTGTTTTAGAAATATCCCAGCATGCCCTGGTACATTCTCTGCTGCACAGGAGCAGCTCTGTCCTCCCATTGGAGGTACAGCACAAGCACTTGTCCTAGAAATGGCCCAGCGTGCCCTGGTACACTCTCTGCTGCACAGGACCAGCTCTGTCCTCCCATTGGAGATACAGTACAAGCACTTGTCCTAGAGATGGCTCAGCATGCCCTGGTGCATTCTCTGCTGCACAGGACCAGCTCTGTCCTCCCATTGGAGGTACAGCACAAGCACTTGTCCTAGAAATGGCCCAGCGTGCCCTGGTACACTCTCTGCTGCACAGGACCAGCTCTGTCCTCCCATTGGAGATACAGTACAAGCACTTGTTTTAGAAATATCCCAGCATGCCCTGGTACATTCTCTGCTGCACAGGAGCAGCTCTGTCCTCCCATTGGAGGTACAGCACAAGCACTTGTCCTAGAAATGGCTCAGCATGCCCTGGTACATTCTCTGCTGCACAGGAGCAGCTCTGTCCTCCCATTGAAGGTACAGCACAAGCATTTGTCCTAGAAATATCTCAGCATGCTCTGGTGCATTCTCTGCTGCACAGGAGCAGCTCTGTCCTCCCATTGGAGGTACAGTACAAGCACTTGTCCTAGAAATGGCCCAGGATGCCCCGGTACATTCTCTGCTGCACAGGAGCAGCTCTGTCCTCCCATTGGAGGTACAGCACAAGCACTTGTCCTAGAGATGGCTCAGCATGCCCTGGTGCATTCTCTGCTGCACAGGAGCAGCTCTGTCCTCCCATTGGAGGTACAGTACAAGCACTTGTCCTAGAAATATCCCAGCATGCCCTGGTACATTCTCTGCTGCACAGGAGCAGCTCTGTCCTCCCATTTGGAGGTACTGCACAAGCACTTGTCCTAGAGATGGCTCAGCATGCCCTGGTGCATTCTCTGCTGCACAGGAGCAGCTCTGTCCTCCCATTGGAGGTACAGTACAAGCACTTGTCCTTGAAATATCCCAGCATGCCCTGGTACATTCTCTGCTGCACTGGAGCAGCTCTGTCCTCCCATTGGAGGTACAGTACAAGCACTTGTCCTAGAAATATCCCAGCATGCCCTGGTACATTCTCTGCTGCACAGGAGCAGCTCTGTCCTCCCATTGGAGGTGCAGTACAAGCACTTGTCCTAGAAATATCCCAGCATGCCCTGGTACATTCTCTGCTGCACAGGAGCAGCTCTGTCCTCCCATTAGAGGTACAGCACAAGCTCTTGTCCTAGAAATGGCCCAGCATGCCCTGGTGCATTCTCTGCTGCACAGGACCAGCTCTGTCCTCCCATTGGAGGTACAGTACAAGCACTTATCCTAGAAATGGCCCAGCATGCACTGGTACATTCTCTGCTGCACAGGGGCAGCTCTGTCCTCCCATTGGAGGTACAGCACAAGCACTAGTCCTAGAAATGGCCCAGCATGCCCTGGTACATTCTCTGCTGCACAGGAGCAGCTCTGTCCTCCCATTGGAGGTACAGCACAAGCTCTTGTCCTAGAAATGGCCTAGCATGCCCTGGTGCATTCTCTGCTGCACAGGAGCAGCTCTGTCCTCCCATTGGAGGTATAGTACAAGCACTTGTCCTAGAAATATCCCAGCATGCCCTGGTACATTCTCTGCTGCACAGGAGCAGCTCTGTCCTCCCATTGGAGGTACAGTACAAGCACTTGTCCTAGAAATGGCCCAGCATACCCTGGTACATTCTCTGCTGCACAGGAGCTGCTCTGTCCTCCAATTGGAGGTACAGTACAAGCACTTGTCCTAGAAATATCCCAGCATGCCCTGGTACATTCTCTGCTGCACAGGAGCAGCTCTGTCCTCCCATTGGAGGTACAGTACAAGCACTTGTCCTAGAAATATCCCAGCATGCCCTGGTACATTCTCTGCTGCACAGGAGCTGCTCTGTCCTCCAATTGGAGGTACAGTACAAGCACTTGTCCTAGAAATATCCCAGCATGCTCTGGTACATTCTCTGCTGCACAGGAGCAGCTCTTTCCTCCCATTGGAGGTACAGTACAAGCACTTTTCGTGGACTACAGTCGCTGGCAATCCTCATGATTCTGTCTGGTGATGGCACGTCCGAGGGGTGTGCAGTCTGTCTGAGACACATGGCTTCTCTTTCCATACAGCACTGAGCCCTATGTGATGCTTTATATTGTGCTTATAGGGCCTTGTTTACAAAGCGGTGCAAACACTTTGCACGCCAGTGAAAAGCCCTTTATCACGCCTAAACTCAGTTTAGGCGTGATGAGAAGAAATTTGCATGCAATTCCTGCGCGCACGGTATTGCGCAGCGCACAGCGCGATGCGCGCGGTGCGCCTATTAAACCCTATGGGTGCTGCACGCGAAATTGCGCGATTGTGCGTGCAAAACTTTGCGTGCAGGACTTTGCGTGCGATAAAGAGCACAAAGCGGTGCTAACTCAGCGGTGCAAAGGTTATCACGCCTAAAGTCTTTTAGGCGTGATAACTGAGTTATCACCGCTTTGTGAATCAGGCCCATAGAGTATCCTGGGTGTACTTCTTACACTGGAAAACTAATGGGATTAAGAGCGCAGTTTACTATGAAAAAGTATGCAGCTTGAAATGGACCAATCTGCTCCTGCAAAGGTGGAATTTGATTGGTCCATTTTCAAGCTGCATACATTTGCATAAACACAGAAATATTTGCATATTATTGACCCTCCTACTAGTGACTCAACTACACATCAGGCTTTATTCCTACAGCAGAGATTTATTATACAGGTTGGGCCATTTATATGGATACACCTTAGTAAAATGGGAATGGTTGTTGATATTAACTTCCTGTTTGTGGCACATTAGTATATGTGGGGGGGGGGGGGAGAGGACTTTTCAAGATGAGTGGTGACCATGGCGGCCATTTTGAAGTCGGCCATTTTGTATCCAACTTTTGTTTTTTCAATAGGAAGAGGGTCTTGTGACACATCAAACTTATTGGGAATTTCACAAGAAAAACAATGGTGTGCTTGGTTTTACCGTAACTTTATTCTTTCATGAGTTATTTACAAGTTTCTGACCACTTATAAAATGTGTTCAATGTGCTGCCCATTGTGTTGGATTGTCAATGCAACGCTCTTCTCCCACTCTTCACCCACTGATAGCAACACCGCAGGAGAAATGCTAGCACAGGCTTCCAGTATCTGTACCCTCTTCTCCCACTCCTCACACACTGATAGCAACACTGCAGGAGAAATGCCAGCACAGGCTTCCAGTATCCGTACCCTCTTCTCCCACTCTTCACACACTGATAGCAACACCGCAGGAGAAATGCTAGCACAGGCTTCCAGTATCCGTACCCTCTTCTCCCACTCTTCACACACTGATAGCAACACCGCAGGAGAAATGCTAGCACAGGCTTCCAGTATCCGTACCCTCTTCTCCCACTCCTCACACACTGATAGCAACACTGCAGGAGAAATGCCAGCACAGGCTTCCAGTATCCCTACCCTCTCCTCCCACTCCTCACACACTGATAGCAACACTGCAGGAGAAACACTGCAGGAGAAATGCCAGCACAGGCTTCCAGTATCCGTACCCTCTTCTCCCACTCCTCACACACTGATAGCAGCACCGCAGGAGAAATGCCAGCACAGGCTTCCAGTATCTGTACCCTCTTCTCCCACTCTTCACACACTGATAGCAACACCGCAGGAGAAATGCCAGCACAGGCTTCCAGTATCTGTACCCTCTTCTCCCACTCTTCACACACTGATAGCAACACCGCAGGGGAAATGCCAGCACAGGCTTCCAGTATCTGTAGCCTCTTCTCCCACTCCCCACACACTGATAGCAACACTGCAGGAGAAATGCCAGCACAGGCTTCCAGTATCCGTACCCTCTTCTCCCACTCTTCACCCACTGAAAGCAACACTGCAGGAGAAATGCCAGCACAGGCGTTTAGTATCCGTAGCCTCTTCTCCCACTGCTCACACACTGATAGCAGCACCGCCGGAGAAATGCTAGCACAGGCTTCCAGTTTCGTACCCTCTTCTCCCACTCCTCACACACTGATAGCAACACTGCAGGAGAAATGCCAGCACAGGCTTCTAGTATCCGTAGCCTCTTCTCCCACTCCTCACACATTGATAGCAACACCGCAGGAGAAATGCCAGCACAGGCTTCCAGTATCCATACCCTCTTCTCCCACTCTTCACACACTGATAGCAACACCGCAGGAGAAATGCTAGCACAGGCTTCCAGTATCCCTACCCTCTCCTCCCACTCCTCACACACTGATAGCAACACCGCAGGAGAATTGCTAGCACAGGCTTCCAGTATCCGTACCCTTTTCTCCCACTCTTCACCCACTGAAAGCAACACTGCAGGAGAAATGCCAGCACAGGCTTCCAGTATCCGTACCCTCTTCTCCCACTCCTCACACACTGATAGCAACACCGCAGGAGAAATGCTAGCACAGGCTTCCAGTGTCCGTACCCTCTTCTCCCACTCTTCACCCACTGATAGCAACACTGCAGGAGAAATGCTAGCACAGGCTTCCAGTGTCCGTACCCTCTTCTCCCACTCTTCACCCAGTGATAGCAACACCGCAGGAGAAATCCCTGCACAGGCTTCCAGTATCTGTAGCCTCTTCTCCCACTCTTCACACACTGATACCAACACCATAGGAGAAATGCCAGCACAGGCTTCCAGTATTCGTACCCTCTTCTCCCACTCCTCACACACTGATGGCAACACCGCAGGAGAAATGCCAGCACAGTCTTCCAGTATCTGTACCCTCTTCTCCCACTCTTCACACACTGATAGCAACACTGCAGGAGAAATGCCAGCACAGGCATCCAGTATCTGTAGCCTCTTCTCCCACTCTTCACACACTGATAGCAACACAGCAGGAGAAATGCCAGCACAGGCTTCCAGTATTCGTACCCTCTTCTCCCACTTCTCACACACTGATAGCAACACCGCAGGAGAAATGCCAGCACAGGCTTCCAGCATCCGTACCCTCTTCTCCCACTCCTCACACACTGATAGCAAGACCGCAGGGGAAATGCCAGCACAGGCTTCCAGTATCCGTACCCTCTTCTCCTACTCCTCACACACTGATAGCAACACCGCAGGCGAAATGCTAGCACAGGCTTCCAGTATCCGTACCCTCTCCTCCCACTCCTCACACACTGATAGCAACAACGCAGGAGAAATGCTAGCACAGGCTTCCAGCATCCGTACCCTCTTCTCCCACTCTTCACACACTGATAGCAACACCGCAGGGGAAATGCCAGCACAGGCTTCCAGTATCCGTACCCTCTTCTCCCACTCCTCACACACTGATAGCAACACCGCAGGCGAAATGCTAGCACAGGCTTCCAGTATCCGTACCCTCTTCTCCCACTCCTCACACACTGATAGCAACACCGCAGGCGAAATGCTAGCACAGGCTTCCAGCATCCGTACCCTCTTCTCCCACTCTTCACACACTGATAGCAACACCGCAGGGGAAATGCCAGCACAGGCTTCCAGTATCCGTACCCTCTTCTCCCACTCCTCACACACTGATAGCAACACCGCAGGCGAAATGCTAGCACAGGCTTCCAGTATCCGTACCCTCTTCTCCCACTCCTCACACACTGATAGCAACACCGCAGGCGAAATGCTAGCACAGGCTTTCAGTATCCGTAGCCTCTTCTCCCACTCCTCACACACTGATAGCAACACCGCAGGAGAAATGCTAGCACAGGCTTCCAGTATCTGTACCCTCTTCTCCCACTCCTCACACACTGATAGCAACACCGCAGGCGAAATGCTAGCACAGGCTTCCAGCATCCGTACCCTCTTCTCCCACTCCTCACACACTGATAGCAACACCGCAGGCGAAATGCTAGCACAGGCTTCCAGCATCCGTACCCTCTTCTCCCACTCCTCACACACTGATAGCAAGACCGCAGGGGAAATGCCAGCACAGGCTTCCAGTATCCGTACCCTCTTCTCCCACTCCTCACACACTGATAGCAACACCGCAGGCGAAATGCTAGCACAGGCTTCCAGTATCCGTACCCTCTCCTCCCACTCCTCACACACTGATAGCAACACCGCAGGAGAAATGCTAGCACAGGCTTCCAGCATCCGTACCCTCTTCTCCCACTCTTCACACACTGATAGCAACACCGCAGGGGAAATGCCAGCACAGGCTTCCAGTATCCGTACCCTCTTCTCCCACTCCTCACACACTGATAGCAACACCGCAGGCGAAATGCTAGCATAGGCTTCCAGTATCCGTACCCTCTTCTCCCACTCCTCACACACTGATAGCAACACCGCAGGCGAAATGCTAGCACAGGCTTCCAGGATCCGTACCCTCTTCTCCCACTCTTCACACACTAATAGCAACACTGCAGGAGAAATGCCTGCACAGGCTTCCAGTATCCGTACCCTCTTCTCCCACTCTTCACACACTGATAGCAACACCGCAGGAGAAATGCTAGCACAGGCTTCCAGTATCCGTACCCTCTTCTCCCACTCCTCACACACTGATAGCAACACCGCAGGAGAAATCCCTGCACAGGCTTCCAGTATCCGTACCCTCTTCTCCCACTCTTCTCCCACTGATAGCAACACCGCAGGAGAAATGCCAGCACAGGCTTCCAGTATCCGTACCCTCTTCTCCCACTCTTCACACACTGATAGCAACACCGCAGGAGAAATGCTAGCACAGGCTTCCAGTATCCGTACCCTCTTCTCCCACTCCTCACACACTGATAGCAGCACTGCAGGAGAAATGCTAGCACAGGCTTCCAGTGTCTGTAGTTTCAGGTGCTGCACATCTTGTATCTTCACAGCATAGACAATTGCCTTCAGATGACCCCAAGAATAAAAGTCTAAGGGGGTCAGATCGGGAGACCTTAGGGGCCATTCAACTGGCCAACGACGACCAATCCACTTTCCAGGAAACTGTTCATCTAGGAATGCTCGAACCTGACACCCATAATGTGGTGGTGCACCATCTTGCTGGAAAAACTCAGGGAAGGTACCAGCTTCAGTGCATAAAGAAGGAAACACATAATCATGTAGAAATTTCACAAATCCAGTGGCCTTGAGGTTTCCATTGATGAATAATGGCCCCACTATCTTTTTACCCCATATACCACACCATTGTTTTTTCAATAGGAAAAGGGTACAAGATGTGCAGCACCTGAAACTACTGATACTGGAAGCCTGTGCTGGCATTTCTCCTGCGGTGCTGCTATCAGTGTGTGAGGAGTGGGAGAAGAGGGTACAGATACTGGATGCCTGTGCTGGCATTTCTCCTGCGGTGTTGCTATCAGTGTGTGAAGAGTGGGAGAAGAGGGAACGGATACTGGAAGCCTGTGCTGGCATTTCTCCTGCGGTGTTGCTATCAGTGTGTGAGGAGTAGGAGAAGAGGGTACAGATACTGGAAGCCTGTGCTGGCATTTCTCCTGCGGTGCTGCTATCAGTGTGTGACGAGTGGGAGAAGAGGGTACGGATACTGGAAGCCTGTGCTAGCATTTCTCCTGCGGTGTTGCTATCAGTGTGTGAAGAGTGGGAGAAGAGGGTACGGATACTGGAAGCCTGTGCTGGCATTTCTCCTGCGGTGTTGCTATCAGTGTGTGAGGAGTGGGAGAAGAGGGTACGGATACTGGAAGCCTGTGCTGGCATTTCTCCTGCGGTGTTGCTATCAGTATGTGAGGAGTGGGAGAAGAGGGTACGGATACTGGAAGCCTGTGCTGGCATTTCTCCTGCGGTGCTGCTATCAGTGTGTGAGGAGTAGGAGAAGAGGGTACAGATACTGGAAGCCTGTGCTGGCATTTCTCCTGCGGTGCTGCTATCAGTGTGTGACGAGTGGGAGAAGAGGGTATGGATACTGGAAGCCTGTGCTAGCATTTCTCCTGCGGTGTTGCTATCAGTGTGTGAGGAGTAGGAGAAGAGGGTACAGATACTGGAAGCCTGTGCTGGCATTTCTCCTGCGGTGCTGCTATCAGTGTGTGACGAGTGGGAGAAGAGGGTACGGATACTGGAAGCCTGTGCTAGCATTTCTCCTGCGGTGTTGCTATCAGTGTGTGAAGAGTGGGAGAAGAGGGTACGGATACTGGAAGCCTGTGCTGGCATTTCTCCTGCGGTGTTGCTATCAGTGTGTGAGGAGTGGGAGAAGAGGGTACGGATACTGGAAGCCTGTGCTGGCATTTCTCCTGCGGTGTTGCTATCAGTATGTGAGGAGTGGGAGGAAAGGGGAAGGGATACTGGAATCCTGTGCTAGCATTTCTCCTGCGGTGTTGCTATCAGTATGTGAAGAGTGGGAGAAGAGGGTACGGATACTGGAAGCCTGTGCTAGCATTTCTCCTGCGGTGTTACTATCAGTGTGTGAAGAGTGGGAGAAGAGGGTACGGATACTGGAAGCCTGTGCTGGCATTTCTTCTGCAGTGTTGCTATCAGTGGGTGAAGAGTGGGAGAAGAGGGTACGGATACTGGAAGCCTGTGCTAGCATTTCTCCTGCGGTGTTGCTATCAGTGTGTGAAGAGCGGGAGAAGAGGGTACGGATACTGGAAGCCTGTGCTAGCATTTCTCCTGCGGTGTTGCTATCAGTGTATGAGGAGTGGGAGAAGAGGGTACGGATACTGGAAGCCTGTGCTGGCATTTTTCCTGCAGTGTTGCTATCAGTGGGTGAAGAGTGGGAGAAGAGGGTACGGATACTGGAAGCCTGTGCTAGCATTTCTCCTGCGGTGTTGCTATCAGTGTGTGAAGAGCGGGAGAAGAGGGTACGGATACTGGAAGCCTGTGCTGGCATTTCTCCTGCGGTGTTGCTATCAGTATGTGAGGAGTGGGAGGAAAGGGGAAGGGATACTGGAATCCTGTGCTAGCATTTCTCCTGCGGTGTTGCTATCAGTATGTGAAGAGTGGGAGAAGAGGGTACGGATACTGGAAGCCTGTGCTAGCATTTCTCCTGCGGTGTTACTATCAGTGTGTGAAGAGTGGGAGAAGAGGGTACGGATACTGGAAGCCTGTGCTGGCATTTCTCCTGCAGTGTTGCTATCAGTGGGTGAAGAGTGGGAGAAGAGGGTACGGATACTGGAAGCCTGTGCTAGCATTTCTCCTGCGGTGTTGCTATCAGTGTGTGAAGAGCGGGAGAAGAGGGTACGGATACTGGAAGCCTGTGCTGGCATTTCTCCTGCGGTGTTGCTATCAGTATGTGAGGAGTGGGAGGAAAGGGGAAGGGATACTGGAATCCTGTGCTAGCATTTCTCCTGCGGTGTTGCTATCAGTGTGTGAGGAGTGGGAGAAGAGGGTACGGATACTGGAAGCCTGTGCTGGCATTTCTCCTGCAGTGTTGCTATCAGTGTGTGAGGAGTGGGAGAAGAGGGTACGGATACTGGAAGCCTGTGCTAGCATTTCTCCTGCGGTGTTGCTATCAGTGTATGAGGAGTGGGAGAAGAGGGTACGGATACTGGAAGCCTGTGCTGGCATTTCTCCTGCAGTGTTGCTATCAGTGTGTGAGGAGTGGGAGAAGAGGGTACGGATACTGGAAGCCTGTGCTAGCATTTCTCCTGCGGTGTTGCTATCAGTGTGTGAGGAGTGGGAGAATAGGGTATGGATACTGGAAGCCTGTGCTGGCATTTCTACTGTGGTGTTGCTATCAGTGTGTGAGGAGTGGGAGAAGAGGGTACGGATACTGGAAGCCTGTGCTGGCATTTCTCCTGCAGTGTTGCTATCAGTGTGTGAGGAGTGGGAGAAGAGGGTACGGATACTGGAAGCCTGTGCTAGCATTTCTCCTGCGGTGTTGCTCTCAGTGTGTGAGGAGTGGTAGAAGAGGGCATGGATGCTGGAAGCCTGTGCTGGCATTTCTCCTGCAGTGTTGCTATCAGTGTGTGAGGAGTGGGAGAAGAGGGTACGGATACTGGAAGCCTGTGCTGGCATTTCTCCTGCAGTGTTGCTATCAGTGGGTGAAGAGTGGGAGAAGAGGGTACAGATACTGGAAGCCTGTGCTAGCATTTCTCCTGCGGTGTTGCTATCAGTGTGTGAGGAGTGGGAGAAGAGGGTACGGATACTGGAAGCCTGTGCTAGCATTTTTCCTGCGGTGTTGCTATCAGTGTGTGAGGAGTGGGAGAAGAGGGTACGGATACTGGAAGCTTGTGCAGGCATTTCTCCTGCGGTGTTGCTATCAGTGTGTGAGGAGTGGGAGAAGAGGGTATGGATACTGGAAGCCTGTGCTGGCATTTCTACTGTGGTGTTGCTATCAGTGTGTGAGGAGTGGGAGAAGAGGGTACGGATACTGGAAGCCTGTGCTAGCATTTCTCCTGCGGTGTTGCTATCAGTGTGTGAGGAGTGGGAGAAGAGGGTACAGATACTGGAAGCCTGTGCTGGCATTTCTCCTGCGGTGTTACTATCAGTGTGTGAAGAGTGGGAGAAGAGGGTACGGATACTGGAAGCCTGTGCTGGCATTTCTCCTGCAGTGTTGCTATCAGTGTGTGAAGAGTGGGAGAAGAGGGTACAGATACTGGAAGCCTGTGCTGGCATTTCTCCTGCGGTGTTGCTATCAGTGTGTGGAGAATGGGAGGAGATGGTACAGATACTGGAAGCTTGTGCTGGCATTTCTCCTGCGGTGTTGCTATCAGTGTGTGGAGAATGGGAGGAGAGGGTACGGATACTGGAAGCCTGTGCTGGCATTTCTCCTGCGGTGTTGCTATCAGTGTGTGAGGAGTGGGAGGAGAGGGTACAGATACTGGAAGCCTGTGCTAGCATTTCTCCTGCGGTGTTGCTATCAGTGGGTGAAGAGTGGTCGAAGAGGGTACGGATACTGGAAGCCTGTGCTGGCATTTCTCCTGCGGTGTTGCTATCAGTGTGTGAAGAGTGGGAGAAGAGGGTACGGATACTGGAAGCCTGTGCTGGCATTTCTCCTGCGGCGTTGCTATCAGTGTGTGAGGAGTGGGAGAAGAGGGTACGGATACTGGAAGCCTGTGCTGGCATTTCTCCTGCGGTGTTGCTATCAGTGTGTGAGGAGTGGGAGAAGAGGGTACGGATACTGGAAGCCTGTGCTGGCATTTCTCCTGCGGTGTTGCTATCAGTGTGTGAAGAGTGGGAGAAGAGGGTACAGATACTGGAAGTCTGTGCTGGCATTCCTCCTGCGGTGCTGCTATCAGTGTGTGAGGAGTGGGAGGAGAGGGTACGGATACTGGAAGCCTGTGCTAGCATTTCTCTTGCGGTGTTGCTATCAGTGGGTGAGGAGTGGGAGAAGAGGGTACAGATACTGGAAGCCTGTGCTAGCATTTCGCCTGCGGTGTTGCTATCAGTGTGTGAGGAGTGGGAGAAGAGGGTACGGATACTGGAAGCCTGTGCTGGCATTTCTCCTGCGGTGTTGCTATCAGTGTGTGAAGAGTGGGAGAAGAGGGTACAGATACTGGAAGCCTGTGCTAGCATTTCTCCTGCGGTGTTGCTATCAGTGGGTGAGGAGTGGGAGAAGAGGGTACAGATACTGGAAGCCTGTGCTAGCATTTCGCCTGCGGTGTTGCTATCAGTGTGTGAGGAGTGGGAGAAGACGGTATGGATACTGGAAGCCTGTGCTAGCGTTTCGCCTGCGGTGTTGCTATCAGTGTGTGAGGAGTGGGAGGAGAGGGTACGGATACTGGAAGCCTGTGCTAGCATTTCTCCTGCGGTGTTGCTATCAGTGGGTGAGGAGTGGGAGAAGAGGGTACAGATACTGGAAGCCTGTGCTAGCATTTCGCCTGCGGTGTTGATATCAGTGTGTCAGGAGTGGGAGAAGAGGGTACGGATACTGGAAGCCTGTGCTAGCATTTCTCCTGCGGTGTTGCTCTATCAGTGTGTGAGGAGTGGGAGAAGAGGGTACGGATACTGGAAGCCTGTGCTGGCATTTCTCCTGCAGTGTTGCTATCAGTGTGTGAAGAGTGGGAGAAGAGGGTACAGATACTGGAAGCCTGTGCTGGCATTTCTCCTGCGGTGTTGCTATCAGTGTGTGAAGAGTGGGAGAAGAGGGTACAGATACTGGAAGCCTGTGCTGGCATTTCTCCTGCAGTGTTGCTATCAGTGGGTGAAGAGCGGGAGAAGAGGGTACAGATACTGGAAGCCTGTGCTGGCATTTCTCCTGCAGTGTTGCTATCAGTGGGTGAAGAGTGGGAGAAGAGGGTACAGATACTGGAAGCCTGTGCTGGCATTTCTCCTGCAGTGTTGCTATCAGTGGGTGAAGAGCGGGAGAAGAGGGTACAGATACTGGAAGCCTGTGCTGGCATTTCTCCTGCGGTGTTGCTATCAGTGTGTGAAGAGTGGGAGAAGAGGGTACAGATACTGGAAGCCTGTGCTGGCATTTCTCCTGCAGTGTTGCTATCAGTGGGTGAAGAGTGGGAGAAGAGGGTACGGATACTGGAAGCCTGTGCTGGCATTTCTCCTGCAGTGTTGCTATCAGTGTGTGAAGAGTGGGAGAAGAGGGTACGGATACTGGAAGCCTGTGCTGGCATTTCTCTTGCGGTGTTGCTATCAGTGTGTGAAGAGTGGGAGAAGAGGGTACGGATACTGGAAGCCTGTGCTGGCATTTCTCTTGCGGTGTTGCTATCAGTGTGTGAAGAGTGGGAGAAGAGGGTACAGATACTGGAAGCCTGTGCTAGCATTTCTCCTGCGGTGTTGCTATCAGTGGGTGAAGAGTGGGAGAAGAGGGTACAGATACTGGAAGCCTGTGCAGGGATTTCTCCTGCGGTGTTGCTATCAGTGTGTGAAGAGTGGGAGTCAGAAGAGGGTATGGATACTGGAAGCCTGTGCTAGCATTTCTCCTGCGGTGTTGCTATCAGTGTGTGAGGAGTGGGAGAAGAGGGTACGGATACTGGAAGCCTGTGCTGGCATTTCTCCTGCGGTGCTGCTATCAGTGTGTGAAGAGTGGGAGTCAGAAGAGGGTATGGATACTGGAAGCCTGTGCTAGCATTTCTCCTGCGGTGTTGCTATCAGTGTGTGAAGAGTGGGAGTCAGAAGAGGGTATGGATACTGGAAGCCTGTGCTAGCATTTCTCCTGCGGTGTTGCTATCAGTGTGTGAGGAGTGGGAGAAGAGGGTACGGATACTGGAAGCCAGTGCTAGCATTTCTCCTGCAGTGTTGCTATCAGTGTGTGAAGAGTGGGAGAAGAGGGTACAGATACTGGAAGCCTGTGCTGGCATTTCTCCTGCGGTGTAGCTATCAGTGTGTGAGGAGTGGGAGAAGAGGGTACGGATACTGGAAGCCTGTGCTGGCATTTCTCCTGCGGTGCTGCTATCAGTGTGTGAGGAGTGGGAGAAGAGGGTACGGATAATGGAAGCCTGTGCTGGCATTTCTCCTGCAGTGTTGCTATCAGTGTGTGAGGAGTGGGAGGAGAGGGTACGGATACTTGAAGCCTGTGCTGGCATTTCTCCTGCGGTGTTGCTATCAGTGGGTGAAGAGTGGGAGAAGAGGGTACAGATACTGGAAGCCTGTGCTGGCATTTCTCCTGCGGTGTTGCTATCAGTGTGTGAGGAGTGGGAGAAGAGGGTACGGATACTGGAAGCCTGTGCTAGCATTTCTCCTGCGGTGTTGCTATCAGTGTGTGAGGAGTGGGAGAAGAGGTTACGGATACTGGAAGCCTGTGCTGGCATTTCTCCTGCAGTGTTGCTATCAGTGGGTGAAGAGTGGGAGAAGAGGGTACGGATACTGGAAGCCTGTGCTAGCATTTCTCCTGCAGTGTTGCTATCAGTGTGTGAGGAGTGGGAGAAGAGGGTACGGATAATGGAAGCCTGTGCTGGCATTTCTCCTGCGATGTTGCTATCAGTGTGTGAAGAGTGGGAGAAGAGGGTACATATACTGGAAGCCTGTGCTGGCATTTCTCCTGCGGTGTTGCTATCAGTGGGTGAGGAGTGGGAGAAGAGGGTACGGATACTGGAAGCCTGTGCTAGCATTTCTCCTGCGGTGTTGCTATCAGTGGGTGAGGAGTGGGAGAAGAGGGTACGGATACTGGAAGCCTGTGCAGGGATTTCCCCTGTGGTGTTGCTATCAGTGGGTGAAGAGTAGGAGAAGAGGGTACGGATACTGGAAGCCTGTGCAGGCATTTCTCCTGCAGTGTTGCTATCAGTGGGTGAGGAGTGGGAGAAGAGGGTACGGATACTGGAAGCCTGTGCTGGCATTTCTCCTGCAGTGTTGCTATCAGTGTGTGAAGAGTGGGAGAAGAGGGTACAGATACTGGAAGCCTGTGCTGGCATTTCTCCTGCGGTGTTGCTATCAGTGTGTGAGGAGTGGGAGAAGAGGGTACGGATACTGGAAGCCTGTGCTGGCATTTCTCCTGCAGTGTTGCTATCAGTGTGTGAAGAGTGGGAGAAGAGGGTACGGATACTGGAAGCCTGTGCTGGCATTTCTCCTGCAGTGTTGCTATCAGTGGGTGAGGAGTGGGAGAAGAGGGTACGGATACTGGAAGCCTGTGCTGGCATTTCTCCTGCGGTGTTGCTATCAGTGGGTGAGGAGTGGGAGAAGAGGGTACGGATACTGGAAGCCTGTGCTGGCATTTCTCCTGCGGTGCTGCTATCAGTGTGTGAAGAGTGGGAGAAGAGGGTACGGATACTGGAAGCCTGTGCTGGCATTTCTCCTGCGGTGTTGCTATCAGTGGGTGAGGAGTGGGAGAAGAGGGTACGGATACTGGAAGCCTGTGCTGGCATTTCTCCTGCGGTGTTGCTATCAGTGTGTGAGGAGTGGGAGGAGAGGGTACGGATACTGGAAGCCTGTGCTAGCATTTCTCCTGCAGTGTTGCTATCAGTGTGTGAGGAGTGGGAGGAGAGGGTACGGATACTGGAAGCCTGTGCTGGCATTTCTCCTGCAGTGTTGCTATCAGTGTGTGAAGAGTGGGAGAAGAGGGTTCCATTGACAATGCAACACAATGGGCAGCACATGGAACACATTTTATGAGTGGTCAGAAACTTGTAAATAACTCATGAAAGAATAAAGTTACAATAAAACCAAGCCCACCATTGTTTTTCTTGTAAAATTCCCAATAAGTTTGATGTGTCACATGACCCTCTTCCTATTGAAAAAACAAAAGTTGGATTCAAAATGGCCGCCATGGTCACCACCCATAATGAAAAGTTTTCCCCTCACATATACTAATGTGCCCCAAACAGGAAGTTAATATCACCAACCATTCCCCTTTTATTAAGGTGTATCCATATAAATTGCCCACCCTGTATATAAAAGATTCACATATGAGAATACTTTATTGCAGCAGCACAAGTTACTGTTTGTGAATTATTATTTCATGTTTGTGGGCTAAGCACTGCTATTACTGTATATACAAGTCATTTCTGATGACTATTATCTGAGACAGAGATTGTTATATTATTATTTCATGTCTGTGGACTAAGCACTGCTATTACTGTATATACAAGTCATTTCTGATGACTATTATCTGAGACAGAGATTGTTATATTATTATTTCATGTCTGTGGGCTAAGCACTGCTATTACTGTATATACAAGTCATTTCTGATGACTATTATCTGAGATATAGATTGTTATATTATTATTTCATGTCTGTGGGCTAAGCACTGCTATTACTGTATATACAAGTCATTTCTGATGACTATTATCTGAGATATAGATTGTTATATTATTATTTCATGTCTGTGGGCTAAGCACTGCTATTACTGTATATACAAGTCATTTCTGATGACTATTATCTGAGATATAGATTGTTATATTATTATTTCATGTCTGTGGGCTAAGCACAGCTATTACTGTATATACAAGTCATTTCTGATGACTATTATCTGAGATATAGATTGTTATATTATTATTTCATGTCTGTGGGCTAAGCACTGCTATTACTGTATATACAAGTCATTTCTGATGACTATTATCTGAGATATAGATTGTTATATTATTATTACATGTCTGTGGGCTAAGCACTGCTATTACTGTATATACAAGTCATTTCTGATGACTATTATCTGAGATATAGATTGTTATATTATTATTTCATGTCTGTGGGCTAAGCACAGCTATTACTGTATATACAAGTCATTCCTGATGACTATTATCTGAGATATAGATTGTTATATTATTATTACATGTTTGTGGGCTAAGCACAGCTATTACTGTATATACAAGTCATTTCTGATGACTATTATCTGAGACATAGATTGTTATATTATTATTACATGTCTGTGGGCTAAGCACTGCTATTACTGTATATACAAGTCATTTCTGATGACTATTATCTGAGATATAGATTGTTATATTATTATTACATGTTTGTGGGCTAAGCACTGCTATTACTGTATATACTAGTCATTTCTGATGACTATTATCTGAGACATAGATTGTTATATTATTATTACATGTCTGTGGGCTAAGCACAGCTATTACTGTATATACAAGTCATTCCTGATGACTATTATCTGAGATATAGATTGTTATATTATTATTACATGTTTGTGGGCTAAGCACAGCTATTACTGTATATACAAGTCATTTCTGATGACTATTATCTGAGACATAGATTGTTATATTATTATTACATGTCTGTGGGCTAAGCACAGCTATTACTGTATATACAAGTCATTTCTGATGACTATTATCTGAGATATAGATTGTTATATTATTATTACATGTCTGTGGGCTAAGCACAGCTATTACTGTATATACAAGTCATTGCTGATGACTATTATCTGAGACATAGAATATGTTATATTATTATTTCATGTCTGTGGGCTAAGCACAGCTATTACTGTATATACAAGTAATTCCAGATGACTATTATCTGAGACATAGAATATGTTATATTATTATTTCATGTCTGTGGGCTAAGCACAGCTATTACTGTATATACAAGTAATTCCAGATGACTATTATCTGAGACATAGATTGTTATATTATTATTTCATGTCTGTGGGCTAAGCACAGCTATTACTGTATATACAAGTCATTTCTGATGACTATTATCTGAGATATAGATTGTTATATTATTATTTCATGTTTGTGGGCTAAGCACTGCTATTACTGTATATACTAGTCATTTCTGATGACTATTATCTGAGACATAGATTGTTATATTATTATTTCATGTCTGTGGGCTAAGCACTGCTATTACTGTATATACAAGTCATTTCTGATGACTATTATCTGAGATATAGATTGTTATATTATTATTTCATGTTTGTGGGCTAAGCACTGCTATTACTGTATATACTAGTCATTTCTGATGACTATTATCTGAGACATAGATTGTTATATTATTATTACATGTCTGTGGGCTAAGCACTGCTATTACTGTATATACAAGTCATTTCTGATGACTATTATCTGAGATATAGATTGTTATATTATTATTTCATGTTTGTGGGCTAAGCACTGCTATTACTGTATATACAAGTCATTTCTGATGACTATTATCTGAGACATAGATTGTTATATTATTATTTCATGTTTGTGGGCTAAGCACAGCTATTACTGTATATACAAGTCATTTCGGATGACTATTATCTGAGATATAGATTGTTATATTATTATTACATGTCTGTGGGCTAAGCACAGCTATTACTGTATATACAAGTCATTTCTGATGACTATTATCTGAGATATAGATTGTTATATTATTATTACATGTCTGTGGGCTAAGCACAGCTATTACTGTATATACAATTTCTGATGACTATTATCTGAGATATAGATTGTTATATTATTATTACATGTCTGTGGGCTAAGCACAGCTATTACTTTATATACAAGTCATTTCGGATGACTATTATCTGAGACATAGAACATGTTATCATATTTTTTCTTTTAATTATAGTTTAAATGTATTAGAAGTCGGAGTCGGTGCATTTCTGTGTGACTCCAGGTACTACAAAACTGCTCCGACTCCTCGACTCCACAGCCCTTCTAATTATATGCAAAGTTATGCAGCTGCTGTATTTGGTCAATTTCTCATCTGCATAAACTTTGCACCAACTTGGAATTATCAGCAACTCACTGACTATCCCTAATGATAATTGCTCCTCCCCTCAGAATTCTCCAACAGAAAGTGATGATGTTTCTCTATTTGCAGCACGGAGTCCCGGCATCAGGAACCTCTCAGAGACTCGTCTCTCTGTATCCACAGACTGTACAACGGATGCTGATGTCACTGGACAAGAGTCTCCTGCAGATAACCTGGTGACCCCAAATATGCCCCCAGACTCCCCTCACCTGTCTAACCCTGAGGGGCCTCATACCCAGCACAGCTCTCCCCCTGCTGGAGGGTCTAATTCCTGTTCCACTTGTGGGAAATGTTTTATGGGGAAATCGCAGCTTGTCAGACATGTGAGATCTCACACTGGAGAGAAACCCTATTCCTGTGCTGAGTGTGGGAAATGTTTTATACATAAATCAAAGCTTATCAGACATGAGAGATCTCACAATGGAGGGTATACCCCCTATTCATGTTCTGAGTGTGGAAAATGTTTTGCATGGAAATCACACCTTGTCAGACATGAGAGATCTCACACTGGTGAAAAGCCCTATTCATGTGCTGAGTGTGGGAAATGCTTTTCAATTAAAGGAAACCTTGTCACACACGAGAGGTCCCACACTGGTGAGAAGCCATATTCTTGTGTTGAGTGTGGGAAATGTTTTGCAATTAAAGGAAACCTTGTTAAACACGAGAGATCTCACACTGATAAGAAGCCTTCTTCATATACTGAGAGTGGGAACATTTTCTTACAGAAATCACAGCTTGTCAGTCACAAGAGATGCCACACTGGTGAGAAGCCCTATTCATGTGCTGAATGTGGGAAATGTTTTCCATGGAAATCACAGCTTGTCAGACATGAGAGATCTCACACTGGTGAAATGCCATATTCATGTGCTGAGTGTGGGAAATGCTTTTCAATTAAAGGAAACCTTGTCACACACGAGAGGTCCCACACTGGTGAGAAACCATATTCTTGTGCTGAGTGTGGGAAATGTTTTGCAATTAAAGGAAACCTTGTTAAACACGAGAGATCTCACACTGATAAGAAGCCTTCTTCATGTACTGAGAGTGGGAACATTTTCTTACAGAAATCACAGCTTGTCAGTCACAAGAGATGCCACACTGGTGAGAAGCCCTATTCATGTGCTGAATGTGGGAAATGTTTTGCATGGAAATCACACCTTGTCAGACATGAGAGATCTCACACTGGTGAAAAGCCATATTCATGTGCTGAGTGTGGGAAATGCTTTTCAATTAAAGGAAACCTTGTCACACACGAGAGGTCCCACACTGGTGAGAAACCATATTCTTGTGCTGAGTGTGGGAAATGTTTTGCAATTAAAGGAAACCTTGTTAAACACGAGAGATCTCACACTGATAAGAAGCCTTCATATACTGAGAGTGGGAACATTTTATTACAGAAATCACAGCTTGCCAGTCACAAGAGATCCCACACTGGTGAGAAGCAGTATTCATGTCCTGAGTGTGGGAAATGTTTTACACTTAAAGGAAACCTTGTCCAACATGAGAAATCTCATAGTGGTGAGAAGCCATATTCAGGTGCTGAGTGTGGGAAATGTTTTGTGCAGAAATCACAGCTTCTCAGTCACAAGAGATCCCACACTGGTGAGAAGCCATATTCATGTCCTGAGTGTGGGAAATGTTTTACACTTAAAGGAAACCTTATAACACATAAGAGATCTCACACCGGTGAGAAGCCATATTCATGTGTTCATTGTGGGAAATGTTTTAAACAAAAAACAAATCTTGTTAGACATAAGACATCTCACAGTGGTAAAAAATCATATCCATGTGCTGAGTGTGGGAAATGTTTTGGGCATAGAGAAAACCTTGTCTTACATGAGAGAACTCACACTGGCGAGAAGCCGTATTCATGTACTGAGTGTGGGAAATGCTTTGCACAGAAATCACATCTTGCCGGTCATGAGAGATGCCACACTGGAGAGAAGCCCTTTGCATGTGCTGAGTGTGGGAAATGTTTTGTAGATAAATCGCATCTTGTCAGACATGAGAGATCTCACACTGGTGGTAAGTAATGGTCAGTGATAGCTTTGCCTTCAGTGAACCTGAAGTGGCCACAGCATACTGCTCTCTATCTCCCCAGCATAGCAGGCAGTAGGGAGGATGGAGAGGGGAGTGCAGCGGCCAATAACAGGCTTGTTCAGTTCCGCTTATCCCTCTCTCATCACTGGGGAGAAGCTCTATTACTGCACGTTTTCAGTGGTAATATTCTCATTTCTGGAGGTTTTTGCTCATTTGCATATGTTTTTTTACGAGGTGAATTCACTAAGCTGTTCTTATTTTACCAAATGTGGTGCTAAAATAAAGACCTTTCTTAAAATAGTAACTACTTTTCTTGGTCCCTTGGAGTTCACTATAAAGGGATTCTACTGTACTGAGTAAATAAATAAATTACAGATGAAATTCATAAATTAAAGCATATGTTTCAATTCACTCTGTTATGTGATAATAAAATCTAAGTCTGCCCTTATTTCACCATCGCTCTCTGCCTGTTCTTATTTATCATCACTCTCTGCCTGTTCTTATTTATCACCGCTCTCTGCCTGTTCTTATTTCATCACCACTCTCTGCCTGTTCTTATTTATCACCACTCTCTGCCTGTTTTTATTTATCACCGCTCTCTGCCTGTTCTTATTTATCACCGCTCTCTGCCTGTTCTTATCTATCACCACTCTCTGCCTGTTTTTATTTATCACCGCTCTCTGCCTGTTCTTATTTATCACCGCTCTCTGCCTGTTCTTATCTATCACCGCTCTCTGCCTGTTCTCATTTATCACCGCTCTCTGCCTGCTCTTATTTATCACCGCTCTCTGCCTGCTCTTATTTATCACCACTCTCTGCCTGTTCTTATTTATCACCACTCTCTGCCTGTTCTTATTTATCACCGCTCTCTTCCTGTTCTTATCTATCACCACTCTCAGCCTGTTCTTATTTATCACCACTCTCTGCCTGTTCTTATTTATCGCCGCTCTCTGCCTGTTCTTATTTATCACCGCTCACTGCCTGTTCTTATTTATCACCGCTCTCTGCCTGTTCTTATTTATCACCACTCTCTGCCTGTTCTTATTTATCACCACTCTCTGCCTGTTCTTATTTATCACCGCTCTCTGCCTGTTCTTATTTCATCACCACTCTCTGCCTGTTCTTATTTATCACCACTCTCTGCCTGTTTTTATTTATCACCGCTCTCTGCCTGTTCTTATTTATCACCGCTCTATCACCACTCTCTGCCTGTTTTTATTTATCACCGCTCTCTGCCTGTTCTTATTTATCACCGCTCTCTGCCTGTTCTTATCTATCACCACTCTCTGCCTGTTCTTATTTATCACCGCTCTCTGCCTGTTCTTATTTATCACCACTCTCTGCCTGTTCTTATTTATCACCACTCTCTGCCTGTTCTTATTTATCACCACTCTCTGCCTGTTCTTATTTATCACCACTCTCTGCCTGTTCTTATTTATCACCACTCTCAGCCTGTTCTTATTTATCACCGCTCTCTGCCTGTTCTTATCTATCACCACTCTCTGCCTGTTCTTATTTATCACCGCTCTCTGCCTGTTCTTATTTATCACCACTGTCTGCCTGTTCTTATTTATCACCACTCTCTGCCTGTTCTTATTTATCACCACTCTCTGCCTGTTCTTATTTATCACCGCTCTTAGCCTGTTCTTATTTATCACCACTGTCTGCCTGTTCTTATTTATCACCACTCTCTGCCTGTTCTTATTTATCACCACTCTCTGCCTGTTCTTATTTATTCCCACTCTCTGCCTGTTCTTATTTATCACCACTCTCTGCCTGTTCTTATTTATCACCACTGTCTGCCTGTTCTTATTTATCACCACTGTCTGCCTGTTCTTATTTATCACCACTCCTAGCCTGTTCTTATTTATCACCACTCTCTGCCTGTTCTTATTTATCACCACTGTCTGCCTGTTCTTATTTATCACCACTCTCTGCCTGTTCTTATTTATCACCGCTCTCTGCCTGTTCTTATTTATCACCGCTCTTTGCCTGTTCTTATTTATCACCACTCTCTGCCTGTTCTTATTTATCACCGCTCTCTGCCTGTTCTTATTTATCACCACTCTCTGCCTGTTCTTATTTATCACCACTGTCTGCCTGTTCTTATCTATCACCACTCTCTGCCTGTTCTTATTCATCACTGCTCTCTGCCTGTTCTTATTTATCACCACTCCCGGCCTGTTCTTATTTATCACCACTGTCTGCCTGTTCTTATCTATCACCGCTCTCTGCCTGTTATTATTTATCACCACTCTCTGCCTGTTCTTATTTATCACCACTCTCAGCCTGTTCTTATTTATCACCACTCTCTGCCTGTTCTTATTTATCACCACTCTCTGCCTGTTCTTATTTATCACCACTCTCTGCCTGTTCTTATTTATCACCACTCTCTGCCTGTTCTTATTTATCACCGCTCTCTGCCTGTTCTTATTTATCACCACTGTCTGCCTGTTCTTATTTATCACCACTCTCTGCCTGTTCTTATTTATCACCACTCTGCCTGTTCTTATTTATCACCACTCTCTGCCTGTTCTTATTTATCACCACTGTCTGCCTGTTCTTATTTATCACCACTCTCTGCCTGTTCTTATTTATCACCACTCTCTGCCTGTTCTTATTTATCACCACTCTCTACCTGTTCTTATTTATCACCGCTCTTTGCCTGTTCTTATTTATCACCACTCTCAGCCTGTTCTTATTTATCACCACTCTCTGCCTGTTCTTATTCATCACTGCTCTCTGCCTGTTCTTATTTATCACCACTCCCGGCCTGTTCTTATTTATCACCACTGTCTGCCTGTTCTTATCTATCACCGCTCTCTGCCTGTTATTATTTATCACCACTCTCTGCCTGTTCTTATTCATCACTGCTCTCTGCCTGTTCTTATTTATCACCACTCCCGGCCTGTTCTTATTTATCACCACTGTCTGCCTGTTCTTATCTATCACCGCTCTCTGCCTGTTATTATTTATCACCACTCTCTGCCTGTTCTTATTTATCACCACTCTCAGCCTGTTCTTATTTATCACCACTCTCTGCCTGTTCTTATTTATCACCACTCTCTGCCTGTTCTTATTTATCACCACTCCCAGCCTGTTCTTATTTATCACCGCTCTCTGCCTGTTCTTATCTATCACCACTCCCAGCCTGTTCTTATTTATCACCGCTCTCTGCCTGTTCTTATCTATCACCACTCTCTGCCTGTTCTTATTTATCACCGCTCTCTGCCTGTTCTTATTTATCACCACTGTCTGCCTGTTCTTATTTATCACCACTCTCTGCCTGTTCTTATTTATCACAACTCTCTGCCTGTTCTTATTTATCACCACTCTCTGCCTGTTCTTATTTATCACCGCTCTCAGCCTGTTCTTATTTATCACCACTGTCTGCCTGTTCTTATTTATCACCACTCTCTGCCTGTTCTTATTTATCACCACTCTCAGCCTGTTCTTATTTATCACCGCTCTCTGCCTGTTCTTATTTATCACCACTCTCTGCCTGTTCTTATCTATCACCACTCTCTGCCTGTTCTTATTCATCACTGCTCTCAGCCTGTTCTTATTTATCACCACTCCCGGCCTGTTCTTATTTATCACCACTCTCTGCCTGTTCTTATTTATCACCGCTCTCTGCCTGTTCTTATTTATCACCACTCTCTGCCTGTTCTTATCTATCACCACTCTCTGCCTGTTCTTATTCATCACTGCTCTCTGCCTGTTCTTATTTATCACCACTCCCGGCCTGTTCTTATTTATCACCACTGTCTGCCTGTTCTTATCTATCACCTCTCTCTGCCTGTTCTTATTTATCACCACTCTCTGCCTGTTCTTATTTATCACCACTCTCAGCCTGTTCTTATTTATCACCACTCTCTGCCTGTTCTTATTTATCACCACTGTCTGCCTGTTCTTATCTATCACCACTCTCTGCCTGTTCTTATTTATCACCGCTCTCTCCTGTTCTTATTTATCACCGCTCTCTGCCTGTTCTTATTTATCACCACTCACTGCCTGTTCTTATTCATCACCGCTCTCTGCCTGTTCTTATTTATCACCACTCCCGGCCTGTTCTTATTTATCACCACTCTCTGCCTGTTCTTATTTATCACCACTCACTGCCTGTTCTTATTTATCACCGCTCTCTGCCTGTTTATTATTTATTTATTTATTTATTTGTTGTATTTATAAAGCGCCAACATATTACGCAGCGCTGGACATTAATTTAGGTTACAGACAATATTTAGGGGTGACAAACAGCAATATGACAATACAGGAATACAAGAAAACCAGATCACACAGCACAGTATGAGTACAAGGTAATGCTTAGTCAGTCACTGGATGGGAGCATGGAGTTAGGCAAGTTAGGTTCACTCAAATGCATAGCATGGGTGCACAGTAATAGAGGTGCATGATCAGGTAGGACACAAAAGGAGTGAGGACCCTGCCCAAAGGCTTACAATCTAGAGGGAGAGGTAGGGACACGAGAGGTAGGGGACCAGAGTTCGGCTGTGGGTTTAGAGCAATTGTGAGGGGTGGTAGGCAAGAGTGAAAAGGTGAGTTTTGAGGGCCTTCTTGAAGGTGTTGAAGGAGGGGGCTGCCCTAATGGGTGGAGGTAGGGAGTTCCATAGTGTCGGAGCGGCTCTTGAGAAGTCTTGGAGGCGTGCATGGGACTGGGTGATGCGGGGGACGGTCAGGCGAAGTTCATTGGAGGAGCGGAGTGAGCGGCTTGGTGTGTATCTCTGAGTAAGATCAGAAATGTAGGTTGGACAGGTTTTGTGGATGGATTTGTAGGTCAGACACAATATCTTGAATCTGATTCTGGACTGGATAGGAAGCCAGTGGAGGGATTCACGGAGGGGAGCCGCCCTGGTGGAGCGATGGGAGGAGTGGATAATTCTGGCAGCCGCATTCATGATGGACTGCAGTGGGGCTATTCGGGTCTTAGGGAGTCCAGACAGAAGGGCATTGCAGTAGTCGAGGCGGGAAATTATGAGGGCATGGATAAGGAGTTTGGTGGTGGCAGGGGTCAGGAAAGGGCGAATCTTACAGATGTTACGAAGGTGGAAGTTGCAGGACTTTGTGAGGTTTTGGATGTGGGGAGTGAAGGAGAGTGCGGAGTCCAGGGTGACACCCAGACAGCGGGCTTGAGAGGTAGGGTGAATAGTAGTGTGGTTAACAGTGACCTGCACATCTGGGAGGTCCAGGGATGACCGGGGTGGGAAGATCATAAATTCCGTTTTGTCTACATTTAGTTTTAGGAACCTAGCGGACATCCAGGAGGAGATGGCAGATAGGCAGGAGGAGACCTTGTCCATGGTAGTGGTGGATATGTCAGGGGTGTGGAGATAGATTTGAGTGTCATCTGCATACAGATGATAGTTAAAACCCATGGAGGAGATAACCTTGCCAATGGAGGATGTGTATAGGGAGAACAGTAGGGGGCCAAGGACCGAGCCTTGGGGGACTCCCACTGAGAGGTGGTTGGGGGTGGACGAGGACTCATTGAAGGAGGTCGTGAAGGAGCGGTTGGAGAGGTAGGATGAAAGCCAGGTCAGGGCGAGATCGTGAATGCCCATGGATTGGAGGGACTGGAGGAGTAGGGGATGATCTACTGTATCAAAAGCTGCTGAAAGGTCAAGGAGGAGGAGAATGGTGTATTTACCTTCAGCTTTAGCTAAGGCAAGGTCATTGACCACTTTGGTGAGAGCCGTTTCGGTTGAGTGGGCAGGCCGAAATCCAGATTGCAGTGGGTCTAGTAGTGAGTTGGCATTGAGGTACTGGGTCAGGCGTTTGTGAACCAGACGCTCAAGGAGTTTTGAGGCGAAGGGGAGGAGGGAGATCGGGCGGTAGTTGGAGGGTAGCGAGGGGTCGAGGGAGGGTTTCTTGAGCAGAGGCAGTACAGTGGCCTGCTTGAAGTCTGAGGGGAAGGTGCCTGTGGATAGGGAGAGGTTAAACATGGTAGTGAGGACTGGGGCCAGATCCGTGAAGTGAGGCTGAAGTAGATCAGAAGGGATAGGGTCAAGGGGGGAGGTAGTGGTATGGGAAGTCTGCAGTAGGTGGTTGACCTCCTCAGTGGTAGTAGGAGTGAAGGAGGTGAGGGGAGGATAGGGTGGAGAAGGAGTAGGTTGTGAGCAGGTGGGAGGTGAAGATTGAAGATTGGATATTTCCTGACGGATGGAGACTATTTTGTTGGTGAAGTGGGTGGCTAAATCTGTGGCAGAGAGGGAGGAAACAGAAGGTGGGGGGGTGGGTTTAAGCAGGGAGTTGAAGGTGCTAAAAAGACGCCGGGGATTGGAAGCTTGTGCTCCGATGAGCTTGGTAAAGTATTCCTGCTTCGCATGAGCAAGGGCAGTGTGGAACTGCTGCAGGTTAGTCTTGTACTGTAGGAAATCCTGGTTTAGTCGAGTTTTCCGCCATTTTCGTTCAGTGGCGCGTGTTTCCCTCTGGAGGTTGCGAGTATGGGTAGTGCGCCAGGGCTGGGGGTTAGGGGGTCGGTTGCGGCGGAATATTGGTGGAGCAGCTTTCTCTAGGGCTGATGAGAGAATTTGGTGATACTGAGCTGCAGCAAGATTAGGACAGGTTAGGGTGGGGAGAGTGGAGGATAGGCCATGGAGGGAGTCAGCAAGGACGCCAGGGTTGAGCTTGCGTAGGTCTCGCTGCCATCGACCAGGTGGGTGGGCGGGTAGTTTGGAGGTGCCTTCCGTGAGGAGGTTGAAGGCGAGAAGGTAATGGTCTGAGAGTGGAAATGGTGCGATGTCGAGGTCTGCAATGGTGGTGGATTTAGTGAATATAAGGTCGAGAGTGTGACGTGCAGTGTGAGTGGGGGCGTTGGTGTGTTGTACTAGTTGTACTAGTACTGTTGTACTGTTCTTATTTATCACCGCTCTCTGCCTGTTCTTATTTATCACCACTCACTGCCTGTTCTTATTCATCACCGCTCTCTGCCTGTTCTTATTTATCACCACTCCCGGCCTGTTCTTATTTATCACCGCTCTCTGCCTGTTCTTATTTATCACCACTCACTGCCTGTTCTTATTTATCACCGCTCTCTGCCTGTTCTTACTTATCACCACTCCCGGCCTGTTCTTATTTATCACCGCTCTCTGCCTGTTCTTATTTATCACCACTCTCTGCCTGTTCTTATTTATCACCGTTCTCTGCCTGTTCTTATTTATCACCACTCTCTGCCTGTTCTTATTTATCACCGTTCTCTGCTTGTTCTTATTTATCACCGTTCTCTGCCTGTTCTTATCTATCACCGTTCTCTGCTTGTTCTTATTTATCACCACTCCTAGCCTGTTCATATTTATCACCACTCTCTGCCTGTTCTTATTTATCACCGCTCTCTGCCTGTTCTTATTTATCACCACTCTCTGCCTGTTCTTATTTATCACCACTCTCTGCCTGTTCTTTTTTATCACCACTCTCTGCCTGTTCTTATTTATCACTGCTCTCTACCTGTTCTTATTTATCACCGCTCTCTGCCTGTTCTTATTTATCACCACTCTCTGCCTGTTCTTATTTATCACCGCTCTCTGCCTGTTTTTATTTATCACTGCTCTCTACCTGTTCTTATTTATCACCACTCACTGCCTGTGCTTATTTATCACCACTCTCTGCCTGTTCTTATTTATCACCACTCTCTGCCTGTTCTTATTTATCACCGCTCTCTGCCTGTTCTTATTTATCACCACCCTCTGCCTGTTCTTATCTATCACCACTCTCTGCCTGTTATTATTTATCACCGCTCTCTGCCTGTTCTTATTTATCACCACTCTCTACCTGTTATTATTTACCACCACTCACTGCCTGTTCTTATTTATCACCGCTCTCTGCCTGTTCTTATTTATCACCGCTCTCTGCCTGTTCTTATTTATCACCACGCTCTGCCTGTTCTTATTTATCACCGCTCTCTGCCTGTTCTTATTTATCACCACTCTCTGCCTGTTCTTATTTATCACCACTCTCTGCCTGTTCTTATTTATCACCACTCTCTGCCTTTTCTTATTTATCACCGCTCTCTGCCTGTTCTTATTTATCACCGCTCTCTGCCTGTTCTTATTTATCACCGCTCTCTGCCTGTTCTTATTTATCACCGCTCTCAGCCTGTTCTTATTTATCACCGCTCACTGCCTGTTCTTATTTATCACCGCTCTCTGCCTGTTCTTATTTATCACCACTCTCTGCCTGTTCTTATTTATCACCACTCTCTGCCTGTTCTTATTTATCACCGCTCTCTGCCTGTTCTTATCTATCACCACTCTCTGCCTGTTCTTATTTATCACCGCTCTCTGCCTGTTCTTATTTATCACCACTCTCTGCCTGTTCTTATTTATCACCACTCTCTGCTTGTTCTTATTTATCACCGTTCTCTGCCTGTTCTTATCTATCACCGTTCTCTGCTTGTTCTTATTTATCACCACTCCTAGCCTGTTCATATTTATCACCACTCTCTGCCTGTTCTTATTTATCACCGCTCTCTGCCTGTTCTTATCTATCACCACTGTCTGCCTGTTCTTATTTATCACCACTCTCTGCCTGTTCTTATTTATCACCACTCTCTGCCTGTTCTTATTTATCACCACTCTCTGCCTGTTCTTATTTATCACCGCTCTCAGCCTGTTCTTATTTATCACCACTGTCTGCCTGTTCTTATTTATCACCACTCTCTGCCTGTTCTTATTTATCACCACTGTCTGCCTGTTCTTATTTATCACCGCTCTCTGCCTGTTCTTACTTATCACCACTCCCGGCCTGTTCTTATTTATCACCGCTCTCTGCCTGTTCTTATCTATCACCACTGTCTGCCTGTTCTTATTTATCACCACTCTCTGCCTGTTCTTATTTATCACCGCTCTCTGCCTGTTCTTATTTATCACCGCTCTCTGCCTGTTCTTATTTATCACCACTCTCTGCCTGTTCTTATTTATCACCGCTCTCAGCCTGTTCTTATTTATCACCACTGTCTGCCTGTTCTTATTTATCACCACTCTCTGCCTGTTCTTATTTATCACCGTTCTCTGCTTGTTCTTATTTATCACCGTTCTCTGCCTGTTCTTATCTATCACCGTTCTCTGCTTGTTCTTATTTATCACCACTCCTAGCCTGTTCATATTTATCACCACTCTCTGCCTGTTCTTATTTATCACCGCTCTCTGCCTGTTCTTATTTATCACCACTCTCTGCCTGTTCTTATTTATCACCACTCTCTGCCTGTTCTTTTTTATCACCACTCTCTGCCTGTTCTTATTTATCACTGCTCTCTACCTGTTCTTATTTATCACCGCTCTCTGCCTGTTCTTATTTATCACCACTCTCTGCCTGTTCTTATCTATCACCACTCTCTGCCTGTTATTATTTATCACCGCTCTCTGCCTGTTCTTATTTATCACCACTCTCTACCTGTTATTATTTACCACCACTCACTGCCTGTTCTTATTTATCACCACTCTCTGGCTGTTCTTATTTATCACCACTCTCTACCTGTTATTATTTACCACCGCTCTCTGCCTGTTCTTATTTATCACCGCTCTCTGCCTGTTCTTATTTATCACCGCTCTCTGCCTGTTCTTATTTATCACCACGCTCTGCCTGTTCTTATTTATCACTGCTCTCTGCCTGTTCTTATTTATCACCACTCTCTGCCTGTTCTTATTTATCACCACTCTCTGCCTGTTCTTATTTATCACCACTCTCTGCCTGTTCTTATTTATCACCACTCTCTGCCTTTTCTTATTTATCACCGCTCTCTGCCTGTTCTTATTTATCACCGCTCTCTGCCTGTTCTTATTTATCACCGCTCTCTGCCTGTTCTTATTTATCACCGCTCTCAGCCTGTTCTTATTTATCACCGCTCACTGCCTGTTCTTATTTATCACCGCTCTCTGCCTGTTCTTATTTATCACCACTCTCTGCCTGTTCTTATTTATCACCGCTCACTGCCTCTTCTTATTTATCACCACTCCTAGGGGTTTATTCACTATAACAAATTACGTGCCTTATCAGAGTTAACGTGCCTTATCAGAGTAGTATATCGAGCGCTACAAACTTATGCCTGCTAATTGGCAATGATGAGAGCTTCACTCGTCCTTCCCTGAGCCCCTGCAGGTCCAATCACTTTGAAGGACATTATCCCCGCACTTTGATTGGCCCAATAGGCTGCCTGTCATATTTCCTGTCTGGGCTAGACGAATGGAGCTCTTGTCATTGCCAATTAGCAGGCATAAGTTTGTATCGCTTGCTATGCTGCTCTGATAAGGCCTGTTAAGGCATGATGTCTGCTCAGCATTCCTGGACTCTGCAGCTGAGATCTCCTCTGCACAGGCAGCCTCACCATCCAGCAGCCAGCAGCATGATGTCTGCTCAGCATTCCTGGACTCTGCAGCTGAGATCTCCTCCGCACTGGCAGCCTAACCATCCAGCAGCATGATATCTGCTCAGCATTCCTGGACTCTGCCGCTGAGATCTCCTCCGCACAGCCTCACCATCCAGCACCCAGCAGCATGATGTCTGCTCAGCATTCCTGGACTCTACAGCTGATATCTCCTCCGCACAGGCAGCCTCACCATCCAGCACCCAGCAGCATGATGTCTGCTCAGCATTCCTGGACTCCACAGCTGAAATCTCATCTGCACAGGCAGCCTCACTGTCCAGCACCCAGCAGCATATTGTCTGCTCAGCATTCCTGGACTCTGCAGCTGAGATCTCCTCCACACAGCCTCACCATCCAGCACCCAGCAGCATGATGTCTGTTCACCAATTCTAGACTGTGAAACTGTTTCATGGGGTGCTGGGCAAAGGTGCCGACCTCAACTCAGAGCAAGAGTGCTTTAACTGTTTCACTGCCCAGAGCCTCTGCAGAGACCACTACAATACCTGCTTCACATCACACTGTGCTTCCTTCCCCCACAGTGACTTTATCTGCAGCCCAACATAAATCTTCCACAGACTTATGCCCGGTACACACCATGCAATGTCCTGTCACATAGATGCGTCAAATTCATTCTTTCTGACAGGTCCGATCTGATTTCTGATCAATTTTCTGATTATTTTTCCAATCACTATAACACACAATTGGTCAGAAAAGAAATTGGAAATAAGATTGGATTTGTCGTAAATAAATGATTCCACCCGTCTGTCTGATGCAGAATTGCACGGTGTGTCCCTAGCAGCCCATGACTTGAGGCTCTACCCTCCGAAGTGAGTGGCAAAAAATGGGCGTGGCACCACTGCCAAACAAAACGTGCTGCGGTGAAAAAGTGGGTGTGTACATGTGGTGCCCTCAGTATAGGTAGTGAGCTATAGGTGCTGCAGTATAGGTAGCCAGGTACATGAGGTGCCCTCAGTATAGGTAGTGAGCTATAGATGCTGCAGTATGTAGGTAGCCAGGTACAGGTGGTGCCCTCAGTATAGGTAGTGAGCTATAGGTGCTGCAGTATGTAGGTAGCCAGGTACATATGGTGCCTTCAGTATAAGTAGTGAGCTATAGGTGCTGCAGTATATAGAAAGCCAGGTACAGGGGGAGCCCTCAGCATAGGTAGTGAGCTATAGGTGCAGTGTACAGATATCCAGGTACATGAGGTGCCCTCAGTATAGGTAGTGAGCTATAGGTGCTGCAGTATATAGAAAGCCAGGTACAGGTGGTGCCCTCAGTATAGGTAGTGAGCTATAGGTGCTGCTATATATAGAAAGGCAGGCACAGGTGGTGCCCTCAGTATAGGTAGTGAGCTATAGGTGCTGCAGTATATAGAAAGCCAGGTACAGGTGGTGCCCTCAGTATGGGTAGTGAGCTAGAGGTGCTGCTATATATAGAAAGGCAGGCACAGGTGGTGCCCTCAGTATAGGTAGTGAGCTATAGGTGCTGCAGTATATAGAAAGCCAGGTACAGGTGGTGCCCTCAGTATAGGTAGTGAGCTATAGGTGCTGCTATATATAGAAAGGCAGGTACATGTGGTGCCCTCAGTATAGGTAGTGAGCTATAGGTGCTGCTATATATAGAAAGGCAGGTACATGTGGTGCCCTCAGTATAGGTAGTGATATATAGGTGCTGCAGTATATAGAAAGCCAGGTACAGGTGGTGCCCTCAGTATAGGTAGTGAGCTATAGGTGCTGCAGTATATAGAAAGCCAGGTACAGGTGGTGCCCTCAGTATAGGTAGTGAGCTATAGGTGCTGCTATATATAGAAAGGCAGGCACAGGTGGTGCCCTCAGTATAGGTAGTGAGCTATGGGTGCTGCAGTATATAGAAAGCCAGGTACAGGTGGTGCCCTCAGTATAGGTAGTGAGCTATAGGTGCTGCTATATATAGAAAGGCAGTATAGGTAGTGAGCTATCAGTGCTGCAGTATGTAGGTTGCCAGGTAGATGTGTAGCCCTCAGTATAGGTACCGTGTTTCCCCGAAAATAAGACATTGTGTTATATTATTTTTTCCTTCAAAAGATTTGCTAGGGCTTATTTTCGGGGAGGTCTTATATTTTGTGGGGGTAGCGAAAACCCTCTTGTGTATAGCCAGATCCCCCTAGTCTATGGCCAGATTCCCCTTTAACTATAGCCAGACCAGACTCACCTAATGTACAGTAGGGATGAACAGAACAGGCGATTTCCGATACCGCGAAATTCTGTAACCGCTGCATTCCGGCGGATCCCCGCGGAATTCCGCATTCCGGCGGAACCATTTCCATAATGTTAAAGGGAACGTAATGGATGTTTCCTTTTAAACAAATACCAGTTCCCTGGCAGTCCTGCTGATAACTTTGACTGTAGTGGCGGCTGAATCACAATCCTGATTACAATTTTATTTTTTTTGGAGCAGCAGGAGTTGTCGTAGGCCATGGGACCTAGAGGTGGCAGGAAATTGCTGCTGCTCTCGCTGCATTGCTTTGGGGCCAAAAACTTTATTGGGGAAGGGGTATGAGCGACAGAACCAAAGTAAAATAAATAAAGAAAAAAAATCAAAAACAAAATAAAGAAAAAAAATGAACTTAGACAACAAAACCAAAAAAAAAAAATTGCACTACACTCAACTAATCAATCACCTCTCTCACTCTGCCAAACACTAAGCCTGCGGCATGGCTGGCTCTGTCTAACCCTCTCCACACAGCAACTACTAGCACACGACACTACAATCTATCACTCAAACTAACAATCTACTGTCACCCTCTCACAAATACACCTAGCTACTACTACTAATATAGCGCACACCAATCTAATTCTCTCGCACAGTCTTTAAAAAGACTATTGTTTTATGCTGAAACAACTAATATGAGTCTGTCTCTCCTCTCTCTCCAACACCAGACTGAAACCCACAAGCTTCGTGACTGTCACACCTCTCTTATATACAAAATGGGTGGGATAGCTGACTATGGATAGCTAGGAGCTGGTTGCTAACGTAGGATTGGTTGGTTTTTGTTAAGACTGTAATTGGTGCAGAAATTCCGTTTTTAATGCAGAAATCATCATGTTTTAAGCTTCTGTGATGGGTCTACCCCCTTCTGATTGGCTAATGCAGCTTTTACACACTTTTGTTTTAAATTCCGACGGAATTCCGCAGAGAAATTCCGCTTTTTCCGTTTACCGCTATAGCTCTTCCGTTCTGGCTCAACAGAACGGTATTGTCAATTTCCAACCGGAATCGCGGAATTCTCCATTCCACGGAATCCGACAAGCATCCCTTATGTACAGCCAGACTCCCACTCCTCTTGTGTATAGCCAGATTCCCCCCCTTGTTTATTGCCAGATCCCTATCCATTTAGTGTATAACCAGAACCCCCTAAAGTATAGCTAAATCCCCCCTTATTTATGACCAGACACCCTCTTAATAGCCAGATAACCCCTCTCCCTGCATAGCCAGATCCCACTTGTGCATAAATCCCCTCCACACCGCTTCCCCCATGGCCGCTTTACCTCACGCTGGCCCCCTTCTTCAGAAAGTTGCATCCCTGTGCTCATAGACAGACCCCCGGTGGCATAATTCAAACCGCACATCAGCGGTGAAGTCAGCTAGAGCTTCATTGTAACAGTACTTCTGTATGCAGGAAGTAAACAGAGATGCCACTTCCTGTATACGGAGGTGCTGTTACAGTGAATCTGTAGCTGCCTTCACCGCAGATCCCAGCTGATCTGCGGTTTGAATTATTGCCGCTGGGGGTCTGACTATGAGCACGGGGATGCGACTTTCTGAAAGTGGGGCCGGCAGGAGGTAATGAGGCGCCATAAGGGGTGCTCGGGGAGGGGGGGAGGACTGCCGCTGCCACTAAGGCTTATTTTCAGGGAGGGCTTATATTTCTGGCATGCTGCCCGATATCTGCTAGGGCTTACTTTAAGGGTAGGTTTCAAGGGAAAAATGGTAGTGAGCTCTAGGTGCTGCAGTATGTAGGTAGCCAGGTACATGTGGTGCCCCAGTGTAGGTAGTGAGCTACAGGTACTGCAGTATAGATAGCCAGGTACAGGTGGCGCTCTCAGTAAAGATAGTGAGCTATAGGTGCTGCAGTATAGGTAGCTAGGTACATGTGGTGCCCTCAGTATAGGTAGTGAGCTATAGGTGCTGCAGTATGCAGGTAGCCAGGTACATGTGGTGCCCTCGGTATAGGTAGTGAGGTATAGGTGCTGCAGTATAGGTAGCCAGGTACAGGTTGTGCTCTCAGTATAGGTAGCGGGCTATAGGTACTACAGTATAGGTAGCCAGGTACATGTGGTGCCCTCAATAAAGGTAGTGAGTTATAGGTGCTGCAGTATAGGTAGCCAGGAACATGTGGTGCCGTCAGTATAGGTAGTGAGCTATAGGTGCTGCAGTATAGGTAGCCAGGTACATGTGGTGCCCTCAATACACGTAGTGAGCTATAGGTACTGCAGTATAGGTAGCCAGGTACACCTTGTGCCCTCAGACTAAGTAGTGAGCTATAGATGCTGCAGTATAGGTAGCCAGGATCACGTGGTGCCCCAGTATAGGTAGTGAGCTATAGGTACTGCAGAATTGGTAGCCAGGTACATGTGGTGCCCTCAGTATAGGTAGTGAGCTATAGGTGCTGCAGTATAGGTAGCCAGGTACACGTGGTGCCCCAGTATAGGTAGTGAGCTATAGGTACTGCAGTATAGGTAGCCAGGTACATGTGGTGCCCTCAATAAAGGTAGTGAGTTATAGGTGCTGCAGTATAGGTAGCCAGGAATACGTGGTGCCGTCAGTATAGGTAGTGAGCTATAGGGGCAGCAGCATAAGTAGCCAGGTACATGTGGTGCCCTCAGTATAGGTAGTGAGCTATAGGTGCTGCAGTATAGGTAGCCAGGTACATGTGGTGCCCTCAATAAAGGTAGTGAGTTATAGGTGCTGCAGTATAGGTAGCTAGGTACAGGTGATGCCATCAGTATAGGTAGTAAGCTATAGGTGCTGCAGTATAAATAGCCAGGTACATGTGGTGCCCTCAATACACGTAGTGAGCTATAGGTACTGCAGTATAGGTAGCCAGGTACACCTTGTGCCCTCAGACTAAGTAGTGAGCTATAGATGCTGCAGTATAGGTAGCCAGGTACATGTGGTGCCCTCAGTATAGGTAGCGGGCTATAGGTACTGCAGTATAGATAGCCAGGTACATGTGGTGCCCTCAGTATAGGTAGCGGGCTATAGGTACTGCAATATAAATAGCCAGGTACAGGTGGTGCTCTCAGTAAAGATAGTGAGCTATAGGTGCTGCAGTAAAGGTAGCCAGGTACACAAGGTGCACTAGTATAGGCAGTGAGCTATAGGTGCTGCAGTAAATAGGTAGCCAGGTACACGTGGTGCCCTAGTATAGGTAGTGAGCTATAAGTTCTGCAGTATAGGTAGCCAGGTACACGTGGTGCCCCAGTATAGGTAGCAAGCTATAGGTGCTGCAGTATATAGGTAGCCAGGTACATGTGGTGCCCTCAGTATAGGTAGTGAGCTATAGGTACTGCAATATAAATAGCCAGGTACAGGTGGTGCTCTCAGTAAAGATAGTGAGCTATAGGTGCTGCAGTAAAGGTAGCCAGGTACACAAGGTGCACTAGTATAGGCAGTGAGCTATAGGTGCTGCAGTAAATAGGTAGCCAGGTACACGTGGTGCCCTAGTATAGGTAGTGAGCTATAAGTTCTGCAGTATAGGTAGCCAGGTACACGTGGTGCCCCAGTATAGGTAGCAAGCTATAGGTGCTGCAGTATATAGGTAGCCAGGTACATGTGGTGCCCTCAGTATAGGTAGTGAGCTATAGGTACTGCAGTATAGATAGCCAGGTACATGTGGTGCCCCAGTATAGGTAGTGAGCTATAGGTTCTGCAGTATAGGTAGCCAGGTACATGTGGTGCCCCCAGTATAGGTAGTGAGCTATAAGTGCTGCAGTATGTAGGTAGCCAGGTACATGTGGTGCCCTCAGTATAGGTAGTGAGCTATAAGTGCTGCAGTATGTAGGTAGCCAGGTACATGTGGTGCCCTCAGTATAGGTAGTGAGGTATATGTACTGCAGTATAGGTAGCCAGGTACATGTGGTGCCCTCAATAAAGGTAGTGAGTTATAGGTGCTGCAGTATAGGTAGCCAGGTACACGTGGTGCCCTCAGTATAGGTAGGGAGCTATAGGTGCTGCAGTATAGGTAGCCAGGTACATGTGGTGCCCTCAATACACATAGTGAGCTATAGGTACTGCAGTATAGGTAGCCAGGTACACCTTGTGCCCTCAGTCTAAGTAGTGAGCTATAGATGCTGCAGTATAGGTAGCCAGGTACACGTGGTGCCCCAGTATAGTTAGTGAGCTATAGGTGCTGCAGTATAGGTAGCCTGGTACAGGTGGTGCCCTCAGTATAGGTAGCGGGCTATAAGCACTGCAGTATAGGTAGCCAGGTACATGTTGTGCCCCAGTATAGGTAGTGAGCTATAGGTACTGCAGTATAGGTAGCCAGGTACACGTGGTGCACCAGTATTGGTATTGAGCTATAGGTACTGCAGTATAGGTAGCCAGGTACATGTGGTGCCCTCAGTATAGGTAGTGAGCTATAGGTACTGCAGTATAGATAGCCAGGTACATGTGGTGCCCTCAGTATATGTAGCGGGCTATAGGTACTGCAGTATAGATAGCCAGGTACAGGTGGTGCTATCAGTAAAGATAGTGAGCTATAGGTGCTGCAGTAAAGGTAGCCAGGTACACAAGGTGCCCTCGTATAGGCAGTAAGCTATAGGTGCTGCAGTATATAGGTAGCCAGGTACACGTGGTGCCCTAGTATAGGTAGTGAGCTATAGGTTCTGCAGTAATGGTATCCAGGTACACGTGGTGCCCCAGTATAGGTAGCAAGCTATAGGTGCTGCAGTATATAGGTAGCCAGGTACATGTGGTGCCCTCAGTATAGGTAGTGAGGTATAGGTGCTGCAGTATGGATAGCCAGGTACAGGTGGTGCTCTCAGTAAAGATAGTGAGCTATAGGTGCTGCAGTATAGGTAGCCAGGTACATGTGGTGCCCCCAGTATAGGTAGTGAGCTATAAGTGCTGCAGTATGTAGGTAGCCAGGTACATGTGGTGCCCTCAGTATAGGTAGTGAGGTATAGGTGCTGCAGTATAGGTAGCCAGGTACAGGTGGTGCCCTCAGTATAGGTAGCGGGCTATAGGTACTGCAGTATAGGTAGCCAGGTACACGTGGTGCCCCAGTATAGGTAGTGAGCTATTGGTACTGCAGTATAGGTAGCCAGGTACACGTGGTGCCCCAGTATAGGTAGTGAGCTATAGGTACTGCAGTATAGGTAGCCAGGTACACGTGGTGCCCCAGTATAGGTAGTGAGCTATAGGTGCTGCAGTATAGGTAGCCAGGTACATGTGGTGCCCTCAATAAAGGTAGTGAGTTATAGGTGCTGCAGTATAGGTAGCCAGGTACACGTGGTGCCCTCAGTATAGGTAGGGAGCTATAGGTGCTGCAGTATAAAGAGCCAGGTACATGTGGTGCCCTCAGTACACATAGTGAGCTATAGGTACTGCAGTATAGGTAGCCAGGTACACGTTGTGCCCTCAGTCTAAGTAGTGAGCTATAGGTGCTGCAGTATAGGTAGCCAGGCACACGTGGTGCCCTAGTATAGGCAGTGAGCTATAGGTTCTGCAGTATGGGTAGCCAGGTACACATGGTGCCCCAGTATAGGTAGTGAGCTATAGGTGCTGCAGTAAAGGTAGCCAGGTACACATGGTGCCCCAGTATAGGCAGTGAGCTATAGGTGCTGCAGTATATAGGTAGCCAGGTACACATGGTGCCCTAATATAGGTAGTGAGATATAGGTTCTGCAGTATAGGTAGCCAGGTACACGTGGTGCCACAGTATAGGTAGCAAGCTATAGGTGCTGCAGTATATAGGTAGTCAGGTACATGTAGTGTCCTCAGTATAGGTAGTGAGCTATAGGTACTACAGTATAGATAGCCAGGTACATGTGGTGCCCTCAGTATAGGTAGCGGGCTATAGGTAATGCAGTATAGGTAGCCAGGTACATGTGGTGCCATCCGTATAGGTAGGGAGCTATAGGTGCTTCAGAATAGGTAGCCAGGTACATGTGGTGCCCTCAGTACACGTAGTGAGCTATAGGTACTGCAGTATAGGTAGCCAGGTACACGTTGTGCCCTCAGTCTATGTAGTGAGCTATAGGTGCTGCAGTATAGGTAGCCAGGCACACGTGGTGCCCTAGTAAAGGCAGTGAGCTATAGGTGCTGCAGTATGGGTAGCCAGGTACAAGTGGTGCCCCAGTATAGGAAGTGAGCTATAGGTGCTGCAGTATAGGTAGCCTGGTACAGGTGGTGCCCTCAGTATAGGTAGCGGGCTATAGGTACTGCACTATAGGTAGCCAGGTACACGTGGTGCCCCAGTATAGGTACTGCAGTATAGGTAGCCAGGTACATGTGGTGCCCTCAGTATAGGTAGCGGGCTATAGCTACTGCAGTATAGATAGCCAGGTACAGGTGGTGCTATCAGTAAAGATAGTGAGCTATAGGTGCTGCAGTAAAGGTAGCCAGGTACACAAGGTGCCCTAGTATAGGCAGTGAGCTATAGGTGCTGCAGTTTATAGGTAGCCAGGTACACGTGGTGCCCTAGTATATGTAGTGAGCTATAGGTTCTGCAGTATAGGTAGCCAGGTACACAAGGTGCCCCAGTATAGGTAGAAAACTATAGGTCCTGCAGTATATAGGTAGCCAGGTACATGTGGTGCCCTCAGTATAGGTAGTGAGCTATAGGTACTACAGTATAGATAGCCAGGTACATGTGTTGCCCTCAGTATAGGTAGCAGGGTATAGGTAATGCAGTATAGGTAGCCAGGTACAAATGGTGCCCTCAGTATAGGTAGTGAGCTATAGGTGCTGCAGTATGTAGGTAGCCAGGTACAGGTGTTGCCCTCAGTATAGGTAGTGAGCTATAGGGGCAGCAGTATAGGTAACCAGGTACAGGTGAAGCCCTCAGTAAAGGTAGCCAGCTATAGGTGCTGCAGTATGTAGGTAGCCATGTACAGGTGGTGCCCTCAGTCATAGGTAGTGAGGTATAGGTACTGCAGTATAGGTAGCCAGGTACAGGTGTGCCCTCAGTATAGGTAGTGAGCTATAGGTACTGCAGTATAGGTAGCCAGGTACAGGTGGTGCCCTCAGTATAGGTAGCGAGCTATAGGTGCTGCAGTATGTAGGTAGCCAGGTACAGGTGGTGCCCTCAGTATAGATAGGAAGCTATAGGAGCTGCAATATATAGAAAGCCAGGTACAGGATGTTCCCCAGTATAGATAGTGAGCTATAGGTGCTGCAGTATACGTAGCCAGGTACAGGTGGTGCCCTCAGTATAGGTAGTGAGCTATAGGTGCTGAAGTATGTTGGTAGCCAGAAACATGTGGTAACCTCAGTATAGGTAGCGAACTATAGGTGCTGCAGTATAAGTAGCCAGGTACGCATGGTGCTCCAGTATAGGTAACGAGCTATAGGTGCTAAAGCATATAGGTAGCCATGTACAGGTGGTTCCCTCAGTATAGGTAGTGAGCTCTAGGTGCTGCAGTATAGGTAGCCAGGTACATGTGGTGACCCAGTAGAGGTAGTGAGCTATTGGTGCTGCAGTATAGGGAGCCAGGTACAAGTGTGCCCTCAGTATAGGTAGTGAGCTATGGGTGCTGCAGTATATAGGTAGCCAGGTACAGGTGGTGCCCTCAGTATATGTAGCGAGCTAAAGGTGATGCAGGTAGCCAGGTACAGGTGGTGCCCTCAGTATAGATAGGGAGCTATAGGAGCTGCAATATATAGAAAGCCAGGTACAGGTGGTGCCCCAGTATAGATAGTGAGCTATAGGTGCTGCAGTATAGGTAGCCAGGTACAGGTGGTGCCATCAGTATAGGTAGCGAGCTATAGGTACTGCAGTATAGGTATCGAGGTACAGGTGTGCCCTCAGTATAGGTAGTGAGCTATAGGTGCAGAAGTATGTAGGTAGCCATGTACATGTGGTGCCCTCCGTATAGGTAGCGAGCTCTAGGTGCTGCAGTATGTAGGTAGCCAGGTACAGGTGGTGCCCTCAGTATAGATAGGAAGCTATAGGAGCTGCAATATATAGAAAGCCAGGTACAGATGGTGCCCGAGTATAGATAGTGAGCTATAGGTGCTGCAGTATACGTAGCCAGGTACAGGTGGTGCCCTCAGTATAGGTAGCAAGCTATAGGTGCTGAAGTATGTTGGTAGCCAGAAACATGTGGTAACCTCAGTATAGGTAGCGAACTATAGGTGCTGCAGTATAGGTAGCCAGGTACGCGTGGTGCCCCAGTATAGGTAGCGAGCTATAGGTGCTAAAGCATATAGGTAGCCATGTACGGGTGGTTCCCTCAGTCTAGGTAGTGAGCTCTAGGTGCTGCAGTATAGGTAGCCAGGTACAGGTTATGCCATCAGTATAGGTAGCGAGCTATAGGTGCTGCAGTATATAGGTAGCCAGGTACAGGTGGTGCCCTCAGTATTGGTAGTGAGCTATAGGTACTGCAGTATAGGTAGCCAGGTACAGGTGGTGCCCTCAGTATAGGTAGCGAGCTATAGGTGCTGCAGTATGTAGGTAGCCAGGTACAGGTGGTGCCCTCAGTATAGGTAGGGAGCTATAGGAGCTGCAATATATAGAAAGCCAGGTACAGGATGTTCCCCAGTATAGATAGTGAGCTATAGGTGCTGCAGTAAAGGTAGCCAGGTACACAAGGTGCCCTAGTATAGGCAGTGAGCTATAGGTGCTGCAGTTTATAGGTAGCCAGGAACACGTGGTGACCTAGTATATGTAGTGAGCTATAGGTTCTGCAGTATAGGTAGCCCGGTACACGTGGTGCCCCAGTATAGGTAGCAAACTATAGGTCCTGCAGTATATAGGTAGCCAGGTACATGTGGTGCCCTCAGTATAGGTAGCAGGGTATAGGTAATGCAGTATAGGTAGCCAGGTACAAATGGTGCCCTCAGTATAGGTAGTGAGCTATAGGTGCTGCAGTATGTAGGTAGCCAGGTACAGGTGTTGCCCTCAGTATAGGTAGTGAGCTATAGGTACTGCAGTATAGGTAGCCAGGTACAGGTGGTGCCCTCAGTATAGGTGGCGAGCTATAGGTGCTGCAGTATGTAGGTAGCCAGGTACTGGTGGTGCCCTCAGTATAGGTAGGGAGCTATAGGAGCTGCAATATATAGAAAGCCAGGTGCAGGATGTGCCCCAGTATAGATAGTGAGCTATAGGTGCTGCAGTATACGTAGCCAGGTACAGGTGGTGCCCTCAGTATAGGTAGCGAGCTATAGGTGCTGAAGTATGTTGGTAGCCAGAAACATGTGGTAACCTCAGTATAGGTAGCGAACTATAGGTGCTGCAGTATAGGTAGCCAGGTACGCATGGTGCCCCAGTATAGGTAGCGAGCTATAGGTGCTAAAGCATATAGGTAGCCATGTACAGGTGGTTCCCTCAGTATAGGTAGTGAGCTCTAGGTGCTGCAGTATAGGCAGCCAGGTACATGTGGTGACCCAGTAGAGGTAGTGAGCTATAGGTGCTGCAGTATAGGGAGCCAGGTACAAGTGTGCCCTCAGTTTAGGTAGTGAGCTATGGGTGCTGCAGTATATAGGTAGCCAGGTACAGGTGGTGCCCTCAGTATAGGTAGCGAGCTATAAGTGATGCAGGTAGCCAGGTACAGGTGAGGCCCTCAGTATAGATAGGGAGCTATATGAGCTGCAATATATAAAAAGCCAGGTACAGGTGGTGCCCCAGTATAGATAGTGAGCTATAGGTGCTGCAGTATAGGTAGCCCGGTACAGGTGGTGCCATCAGTATAGGTAGCGAGCTATAGGTACTGCAGTATAGGTAGCCCGGTACACGTGGTGCCCCAGTATAGGTAGCAAACTATAGGTCCTGCAGTATATAGGTAGCCAGGTACATGTGGTGCCCTCAGTATAGGTAGTGAGCTATAGGTACTACAGTATAGATAGCCAGGTACATGTGGTGCCCTCAGTATAGGTAGCAGGGTATAGGTAATGCAGTATAGGTAGCCAGGTACAAATGGTGCCCTCAGTATAGGTAGTGAGCTATAGGTGCTGCAGTATGTAGGTAGCCAGGTACAGGTGTTGCCCTCAGTATAGGTAGTGAGCTATAGGTACTGCAGTATAGGTAGCCAGGTACAGGTGGTGCCCTCAGTATAGGTGGCGAGCTATAGGTGCTGCAGTATGTAGGTAGCCAGGTACTGGTGGTGCCCTCAGTATAGGTAGGGAGCTATAGGAGCTGCAATATATAGAAAGCCAGGTGCAGGATGTGCCCCAGTATAGATAGTGAGCTATAGGTGCTGCAGTATACGTAGCCAGGTACAGGTGGTGCCCTCAGTATAGGTAGCGAGCTATAGGTGCTGAAGTATGTTGGTAGCCAGAAACATGTGGTAACCTCAGTATAGGTAGCGAACTATAGGTGCTGCAGTATAGGTAGCCAGGTACGCATGGTGCCCCAGTATAGGTAGCGAGCTATAGGTGCTAAAGCATATAGGTAGCCATGTACAGGTGGTTCCCTCAGTATAGGTAGTGAGCTCTAGGTGCTGCAGTATAGGCAGCCAGGTACATGTGGTGACCCAGTAGAGGTAGTGAGCTATAGGTGCTGCAGTATAGGGAGCCAGGTACAAGTGTGCCCTCAGTTTAGGTAGTGAGCTATGGGTGCTGCAGTATATAGGTAGCCAGGTACAGGTGGTGCCCTCAGTATAGGTAGCGAGCTATAAGTGATGCAGGTAGCCAGGTACAGGTGAGGCCCTCAGTATAGATAGGGAGCTATATGAGCTGCAATATATAAAAAGCCAGGTACAGGTGGTGCCCCAGTATAGATAGTGAGCTATAGGTGCTGCAGTATAGGTAGCCCGGTACAGGTGGTGCCATCAGTATAGGTAGCGAGCTATAGGTACTGCAGTATAGGTATCGAGGTACAGGTGTGCCCTCAGTATAGGTAGTGAGCTATAGGTGCAGAAGTATGTAGTTAGCCATGTACATGTGGTGCCCTCCGTATAGGTAGCGAGCTTTAGGTGCTGCAGTATGTAGGTAGCCAGGTACAGGTGGTGCCCTCAGTATAGATAGGAAGCTATAGGAGCTGCAATATATAGAAAGCCAGGTACAGGTGGTGCCCGAGTATAGATAGTGAGCTATAGGTGCTGCAGTATACGTAGCCAGGTACTGGTGGTGCCCTCAGTATAGGTAGCAAGCTATAGGTGCTGAAGTATGTTGGTAGCCAGAAACATGTGGTAACCTCAGTATAGGTAGCGAACTATAGGTGCTGCAGTATAGGTAGCCAGGTACGCGTGGTGCCCCAGTATAGGTAGCGAGCTATAGGTGCTAAAGCATATAGGTAGCCATGTACGGGTGGTTCCCTCAGTCTAGGTAGTGAGCTCTAGTTGCTGCAGAATAGGTAGCCAGGTACAGGTTATGCCATCAGTATAGGTAGCGAGCTATAGGTGCTGCAGTATATAGGTAGCCAGGTACAGGTGGTGCCCTCAGTATAGGTAGTGAGCTATAGGTACTGCAGTATAGGTAGCCAGGTACAGGTGGTGCCCTCAGTATAGGTAGCGAGCTATAGGTGCTGCAGTATGTAGGTAGCCAGGTACAGGTGGTGCCCTCAGTATAGGTAGGGAGCTATAGGAGCTGCAATATATAGAAAGCCAGGTGCAGGATGTGCCCCAGTATAGATAGTGAGCTATAGGTGCTGAAGTATGTTGGTAGCCAGAAACATGTGGTAACCTCAGTATAGGTAGCGAACTATAGGTGCTGCAGTATAGGTAGCCAGGTACGCATGGTTCCCAAGTATAGGTAGCGAGCTATAGGTGCTAAAGCATATAGGCAGCCATGTACAGGTGGTTCCCTCAGTATAGGTAGTGAGCTCTAGGTGCTGCAGTATAGGTAGCCAGGTACATGTGGTGACCCAGTAGAGGTAGTGAGCTATAGGTGCTGCAGTATAGGGAGCCAGGTACAGGTGGTGCCCTCAGTATAGGTAGCGAGCTATAGGTGCTGAAGTATGTTGGTAGCCAGAAACATGTGGTAACCTCAGTATAGGTAGCGAACTATAGGTGCTGCAGTATAGGTAGCCAGATACGCATGGTTCCCAAGTATAGGTAGCGAGCTATAGGTGCTAAAGCATATAGGCAGCCATGTACAGGTGGTTCCCTCAGTATAGGTAGTGAGCTCTAGGTGCTGCAGTATAGGTAGCCAGGTACATGTGGTGACCCAGTAGAGGTAGTGAGCTATAGGTGCTGCAGTATAGGGAGCCAGGTACAAGTGTGCCCTCAGTTTAGGTAGTGAGCTATGGGTGCTGCAGTATATAGGTAGCCAGGTACAGGTGGTGCCCTCAGTATAGGTAGCGAGCTATAAGTGATGCAGGTAGCCAGGTACAGGTGGTGCCCTCAGTATAGATAGGGAGCTATAGGAGCTGCAATATATAAAAAGCCAGGTACAGGTGGTGCCCCAGTATAGATAGTGAGCTATAGGTGCTGCAGTATAGGTAGCCCGGTACAGGTGGTGCTATCAGTATAGGTAGCGAGCTATAGGTACTGCAGTATAGGTATCGAGGTACAGGTGTGCCCTCAGTATAGGTAGTGAGCTATAGGTGCAGAAGTATGTAGTTAGCCTTGTACATGTGGTGCCCTCCGTATAGGTAGCGAGCTCTAGGTGCTGCAGTATGTAGGTAGCCAGGTACAGGTGGTGCCCTCAGTATAGATAGGAAGCTATAGGAGCTGCTATATATAGCATGCCAGGTACAGGTGGTGCCCGAGTATAGATAGTGAGCTATAGGTGCTGCAGTATACGTAGCCAGGTACAGGTGGTGCCCTCAGTATAGGTAGCGAGCTATAGGTGCTGAAGTATGTTGGTAGCCAGAAACATGTGGTAACCTCAGTATAGGTAGCGAACTATAGGTGCTGCAGTATAGGTAGCCAGGTATGCGTGGTGCCCCAGAATAGGTAGCGAGCTATAGGTGCTAAAGCATATAGGTAGCCATGTACGGGTGGTTCCCTCAGTCTAGGTAGTGAGCTCTAGGTGCTGCAGTATAGGTAGCCAGGTACAGGTTATGCCATCAGTATAGGTAGCGAGCTATAGGTGCTGCAGTATATAGGTAGCCAGGTACAGGTGGTGCCCTCAGTATAGGTAGTGAGGTATAGGTGCTGCAGTATGTAGGTAGCCAGGTACTGGTGTGCCCTCAGTATAGGTAGTGAGCTAAAGGTGCTGCAGTATAGGTAGCCAGGTACAGGTCGTGCTGTCAGTATAGGTAGTGAGCTAAAGGTGCTGCAGTATACGTAGCCAGATACAGGTGGTGCCCTCAGTATAGGTAGAGAGCTATAGGTGCTGCAGAATATAGGTAGCCAGGTACATGTGGTTCCCTCAGTATAGGTAGTGCGGTAAAGGTACAACTGTATATAGGTAGCCAGGTACAGGTGGTGCCCTCAGTATAGGTAGCGAGCTATAGGTGCTGCAGTATGGAGTTAGCCAGGTACAGTTGGTGCCCCAGTATAGGTAGCAAGCTATAGGTGCTTCAGTATGTAGGTAGCCATGTACAGGTGGTGCCGTCAGTATAGGTAGTGAGGTATATGTGCTGCAGACAGTGTAGGTAGGCAGATACAGGTGGTGCCCTCAGTACAGATAGTGAGCTAAAGCTGCTGCAGTATATGCAGCCAGGTACATGTGGTGCCCCAGTATAGGTAGCAAGCTATACATGCTGCAGTTTATAGGTAGCCAGGAACAGGTGGTGCCCTCAGTATAGGTTGTGAGCTATAGGTGCTGCAGTATAGGTAGCCAGGTACACGTGGTGCCCTCAGTATAGATAGTGAGCTATAGGTGCTGCAGTATAGGTAGCCAGGTACATGTGGTGCCCTCAGTATAGGTAGTGAGCTATAGGTGCTGCAGTATAGGTAGCCAGGTACAGGTGGAGCCCTCAGTATAGGTAGTGAGGTATAGGTGCTGCAGTGTAGATAGCCAGGTAAAGGTGGTGCCCTCAGTATAGGTAGCGAACTATAGGTGCTGCAGTATGTAGGTAGCCAGGTACAGGTAGTGCCCTCAGTATAGGTAGTGAGCTGCAGGGGCAGCAATATATAGGTATCCAGGTACAGGTGGTGCCCTCAGTATAGGTAGTAAGCTATAGGTGCTGCAGTATAGGTAGCCAGGTACGGGCGGTGCCCTCAGGATAGGTAGTGAGCTATAGGGACAACAGTATATAGGTAGCCAGGTACAGGTGGTGCCTTCATTATAGGTAGTGAGCTATAGGTGCTGTAGTATATAGGTAGCCAGGTACAGGTGGTGCCCTCAGTATAGGTAGTAAGCTATAGGTGCTGCAGTATAGGTAGCCAGGTACAGGTGGTGCCCTCAGTATAGGTAGTGAGTTATGGGGACAACAATATATAGGTAGCCGGGTACAGGTGGTGCCCTCAGTATTGGTAGTGAGCTATAGGGGCACCAGTATAGGTAGCCAGGTACATGTGGTGCCCTCAGTATAGGTAGTGAGCTATTGGGGCAGCAGTATGTCGGTAGACAGGTACAGGTGGAGCCCTCAGTATAGGTGGTAAGCTATAGGTGCTGTAGTATAGGTAGCCAGGTACAGGTGGTGCCCTAAGTATAGGTAGTGAGGTATAGGTGCTGCAGTATAGGTAGCCAGGTAAAGGTGCTGCCCTCAGTATAGGTAGTGAGCCGTAGGTCTGCTGTATAGGTAGCCAGGTACAGGTGGTGCCCTCAGTGTAGGTAGTGAGTTATGGGGACAACAATATATAGGTAGCCAGGTACAGGTGGTGCCCTCAGTATTGGTAGTGAGCTATAGGGGCACCAGTATAGGTAGCCAGGTACATGTGGTGCCCTCAGTATAGGTAGTAAGCTATAGGGGCAGCAGTATGTCGGTAGACAGGTACAGGTGGAGCCCTCAGTATAGGTGGTAAGCTATAGGTGCTGTAGTATAGGTAGCCAGGTACAGGTGGTGCCCTCAGTATAGGTAGCGAGACATAGGTCTGCTGTATAGGTATCCAGGTACATGTGGTGCCCTCAGTATAAGTACTTAGGCTTAGGTGCTGCAGTATAGGTAGCCAGGTACAGGTGGTTCCCTCAGTATAGGTAGTAGGCTATAGGTGCTGCAGTATAGGTAGCCAGGTACATGTGGTGCCCTCAGTATAGGTAGTGAGCTATAGGGGCAGCAGTATGTAGGTAGGCAGGTACAGGTGGTGCCCTCAGTATACGTAGTAAGCTATAGGTGCTGCAGTATAGGTAGCCAGGTACATCTGGTACCCTAAGTATAGGTAGTGAGGTATAGGTGCTGCAGTATAGGTAGCCAGGTAAAGGTGCTGCCCTCAGTATAGGTAGTGAGCCATAGGTCTGCTGTATAGGTAGCCAGGTACAGGTGGTGCCCTCAGTATAGGTAGTGAGCTATAGGGACATCAGTATATAGGTATCCAGGTACAGGTGGTACCCTTAGTATAGGTAGTAAGCTATACGTGCTGCTGTATAGGTTGCAAGGTACAATGGTACCCTCAGTATAGGTAGTGAGGTATAGGTGCTGCAGTATAGGTAGCCAGGTGCATGTGGTGCCCTCAGTATAGGTAGTGAGCTATAGGGGCAGCAGTAGATAGGTAACCAGGTACATGTGGTGCCCTCAGTATAGGTAGTGAGCTATAGGTGCTGCAGTATAGGTAGCTAGGTACAGGTGATGCCATCAGTATAGGTAGTGAGGTATAGGGGCAGCAGTAGATAGGTAACCAGGTAGATGTTGTGCCTTCAGTATAGGTAGTGAGCTTTAGGTGTGGCAGTATGTAGGTAGCCAGGTACAGCTGGTGCCCTCAGTATAGAATGAGCTATAGGTGCTGCAGTATGTAGGTAGCCAGGTACATGTGGAGCCCTCAATATAGGTAGCGAGCTATAAGTGCTTCAGAATAGGTAGCCAGGTACAGGTGGAGCCCTCAGCATAGGTAGTGAGCTATAGTACTGCAGTATGTAGGTAGCCAGGTACAGGTGGTGCCCTCAGTATAGGTAGTGAGTTATAGGTTCTGCAGTATAGGTAGCCAGGTAAAGTTGGTGCCCTCAGTAAAGGTAGTGAGCTATACAGACAGCAGTATATAGGTAGCCTGGTACAGGTGGTGCCCTCAGTGTAGGTAGTGAGCCATAGGTCTGCTGTATAGGTAGCCAGGTACAGGTGGTGCCCTCAGTATAGGTAGTGAGCTATAGGTGCTGCAGTATAGGTAGCCAAGTAAAGGTGGTGTCCTCAGTATAGGTAGTGAGCTATAGGTACTGCAGTATGTAGGTAGCCAGGTACAGGTGGTGCCCTCAGTATAGGTAGTGAGCTATAGGGTCATCAGTATATAGGTATCCAGGTGGTACCCTTAGTATAGGCAGGAAGCTATACGTTCTGCAGTATAGGTAGCCCGGTACAATGGTGCCCTCAGTATAGGTAGTGAGCTATAGGGGCTGCAGTATAGGTAGCCAGGTGCATGTGGTGCCCTCAGTATAGGTAGTAAGCTATAGGTGCTGCAGTATAGGTAGCCAGGTACATGTGGTGCCCTCAGTATAGGTAGTGAGGTATAGGTGCTGCAGTATAGGTAGCCAGGTAAAGGTGGTGCCCTCAGTATAGGTAGTGAGCTATAGGTGCTGCAGTATGTAGGTAGCCAGGTACAGGCGGTGCCCTCAGTATAGGTAGTGAGCTATAGGTGCTGCAGTATAGGTAGCCAGGTACATGTGGTGCCCTCAATATAGGTAGCGAGATATAGGTGCTTCAGAATAGGTAGCCAGGTACAGGTGGAGCCCTCAGCATAGGTAGTGAGCTATAGGTGCTGCAGTATGTAGGTAGCCAGTTACATGTGGTGCCCTCAATATAGGTAGCGAGATATAGGTGCTTCAGAATAGGTAGCCAGGTACAGGTGGAGCCCTCAGCATAGGTAGTGAGCTATAGGTGCTGCAGTATGTAGGTAGCCAGGTACAGGTGGTGCCCTCAGTATAGGTAGTGAGGTATAGGTGCTGCAGTATAGGTAGCCAGGTAAAGGTTGTGCCCTCAGTATAGGTATTGAGCTATAGGTGCTGCAGTATGTAGGTAGCCAGGTGCAGGTGGTGCCCTCAGTATAGGTAGTGAGCTACAGGTGCTGCAGTATGTAGGTAGCCAGGTACAGGTGGTGCCTTCAGTATAGGTAGTGAGCTATAGGGGCAGCAATATATACTGTAGGTATCCAGATACAGGTGGTGCCCTCAGTATAGGTAGTAAGCTATAGGTGCTGCAGTATAGGTAGCCAGGTGAAGGTCGTGCCCTCAGTATAGGTAGTGAGCTACCGGTGCTGCAGTATGTAGGTAGCCAGGTACAGGTGGTGCCTTCAGTATAGGTAGTGAGCTATAGGGGCAGCAATATATACTGTAGGTATCCAGGTACAGGTGGTGCCCTCAGTATAGGTAGTAAGCTATAGGTGCTGCAGTATAGGTAGCCAGGTACAGGTGGTGCCTTCAGTATAGGTGGTGAGCTATAGTGACAGCAGTATACAGGTAGCCAGGTATAGGTGTTGCCCTCAGTATAGGTAGTGAGCTATAGTGACAGCAGTATATAGGTAGCCAGGTACAGATGGTGCCCTCAGTATAGGTAGTGAGCTATAGGGGCAGCAGTACATAGGTAGACAGGTACAGGTGGTGCCCTCAGTATAAGTAGTAAGCTATAGGTGCTGCAGTATAAGTAGCCAGGTACAGGTGGTGCCTTCAGTATAGGTAGTGAGCTATAGTGACAGCAGTATATAGGTAGCCAGGTACAGGTGGTGCCCTCAGTATAGGTAGTAAGCTATAGGTGCTGCAGTATAGGTAGCCAGGTACAGGTGGTGCCCTCAGTATAGGTAGTGAGGTATAACTGCTGCAATATAGGTAGCCAGGTGCAGGTGGTGCCCTCAGTATAGGTAGTGAGCTATACAGACAGCAGTATATGGGTAGCCTGGTACAGGTGGTGCCCTCGGTATAGGTAGTGAGCCATAGGTCTGCTGTATAGGTAGCCAGGTACATGTGGTGCCCTCAGTATAAGTAGTGAGGTATAGGTGCTGCAGTATAGGTAGCCAGGTACAGGTGGTACCCTCAGTATAGGTAGTAAGCTATAGGTGCTGCAGTATAGGTAGCCAGGTACAGGCGGTGCCCTCAGTATAGGTAGTGAGCTATAGGGACAACAGTATATAGGTAGCCAGGTACATGTGGTGCCCTCAGTATAGATAGTAAGCTATAGGTGCTGCAGTATAGGTTGCCAGGTACAGGTGGTGCCCTCGGTATAGGTAGTGAGCTATAGGTGCTGCAGTATAGGTAGCCAGGTACAGGTGGTGCCCTCAGTATAGGTAGTGAGTTATAGGGACAACAGTATATAGGTAGGCAGGTACAGGTGGTGCCCTCAGTGTAGGTAGTGAGCTATAGGAGCAGCAGTATAGGTATCCAGGTACAGCTGGTGCCCTCAGTATAGGTAGTAAGCTATAGGTGCTGCAGTATAGGTAGCCAGGTACAGGTGGTGCCCTCAATATAGGTAGTGAGGTATAGGTGCTGCAGTATAGGTAGCCAGGTACAGGTGGTGCCCTCAGTATAGGTAGTGAGTTATAGGGACAACAGTATATAGGTAGGCAGGTACAGGTGGTGCCCTCAGTGTAGGTAGTGAGCTATAGGGGCAGCACTATAGGTAGCCAGGTACATGTGGTGCCCTCAGTATAGGTAGTGAGCTATAGGGGCAGCAGTATGTAGGTAACCAGGTACAGGTGGTGCCCTCAGTATAGGTAGTAATCTATAGGTGCTGCAGTATAGGTAGCCAGGTACATGTGGTGCCCTCAGTATAGGTAGTGAGGTATAGGTGCTGCAGTATAGGTAGCCAGGTAAAGTTGGTGCCCTCAGTATAGGTAGTGAGCTATACGGACAGCAGTATATAGGTAGCCTGGTACAGGTGGTGCCCTCAGTGTAGGTAGTGAGCCATAGGTCTGCTGTATAGGTAGCCAAGTAAAGGTGGTGTCCTCAGTATAGGTAGTGAGCTATAGGTACTGCAGTATGTAGGTAGCCAGGTACAGGTGGTGCCCTCAGTATAGGTAGTAAGCTATAGGGTCATCAGTATATAGGTATCCAGGTGGTACCCTTAGTATAGGTAGGAAGCTATACGTTCTGCAGTATAGGTAGCCAGATACAATGGTGCCCTCAGTATAGGTAGTGAGCTATAGATGCTGCAGTATAGGTAGCCAGGTGCATGTGGTGCCCTCAGTATAGGTAGTGAGCTATAGGTGCTGTAGTATAGGTAGCCAGGTACATGTGGTGCCCTCAGTATAGGTAATGAGCTATAGGGGTAGCAGTAGATAGGTAACCAGGTAGATTTGGTGCCCTCAGTATAGGTAGTGAGCTTTAGGTGCGGCAGTATGTAGGTCGCCAGGTACAGGTGGTGCCCTCAGTATAGAATGAGCTATAGGTGCTGCAGTATGTAGGTAGCCAGGTACATGTGGTGCCCTCAATATAGGTAGCGAGCTATAAGTGCTTCAGAATAGGTAGCCAGGTACAGGTGGAGCCCTCAGCATAGGTAGTGAGCTATAGGTGCTGCAGTATGTAGGTAGCCAGGTACATGTGGTGCCCTCAATATAGGTAGCGAGCTATAGGTGCTTCAGAATAGGTAGCCAGGTACAGGTGGAGCCCTCAGCATAGGTAGTGAGCTATAGGTTCTGCAGTATGTAGGTAGCCAGGTACAGGTGGTGCCCTCAGTATAGGTAGTGAGGTATAGGTGCTGCAGTATAGGTAGCCAGGTGAAGGTCGTGCCCTCAGTATAGGTAGTAAGCTATAGGTGCTGCAGTATGTAGGTAGCCAGGTGCAGGTGGTGCCCTCAGTATAGGTAGTGAGGTATAGGTGCTGCAGTATAGGTAGCTAGGTACAGGTGGTGCCCTCAGTATAGGTAGTGAGCTATAGGGGCAGCAATATATACTGTAGGTATCCAGGTACAGGTGGTGCCCTCAGTATAGGTAGTAAGCTATAGGTGCTGCAGTATAGGTAGCCAGATACAGGTGGTGCCTTCAGTATAGGTGGTGAGCTATAGTGACAGCAGTATATAGTTAGCCAGGTATAGGTGTTGCATTCAGTATAGGAAGTGAGCTATAGTGACAGCAGTATATAGGTAGCCAGGTACAGATGGTGCCCTCAGTATAGGTAGTGAGCTATAGGGGCAGCAGTATATAGGTAGACAGGTGCAGGTGGTGCCCTCAGTATAAGTAGTAAGCTATAGGTGCTGCAGTATAGGTAGCCAGGTACAGGTGGTGCCTTCAGTATAGGTAGTGAGCTATAGTGACAGCAGTATATAGGTAGCCAGGTACAGGTGGTGCCCTCAGTATAGGTAGCGAGCTATAGGTGCTGCAGTATATAGGTAGCCAGGTACAGGTGGTGCCCTCAGTATAGGTAGTGAGACATAGGTCTGCTGTATAGGTAGCCAGGTACATCTGGTGCCCTCAGTATAGGTAGTGAGGTATAACTGCTGCAATATAGGTAGCCAGGTGCAGGTGGTGCCCTTAGTATAGGTAGTGAGCTATACGGACAGCAGTATATAGGTAGCCTGGTACAGGTGGTATCCTCAGTATAGGTAGTGAGCCATAGCTCTGCTGTATAGGTAGCCAGGTACAGGCGGTGTCCTCAGTATAAGTAGTGAGGTATAGGTGCTGCAGTATAGGTAGCCAGGTACATGTGGTGCCCTCAGTATAGGTAGTAAGCTATACATGCTGCAGTATAGATAGCCAGGGACAGGCGGTGTCCTCAGTATTGGTAGTGAGCTATACATGCTGCAGTATAGGTAGCCAGGTACAATGGTGCCCTCAGTATACGTAGTGAGCTATAGGTGCTGCAGTATGTAGGTAGCCAGGTACATGTGGTGCCCTCAGTATATTTAGTGAGGTATAGGTGCTGCAGTATGTAGGTAGCCAGGTACATGTGGTGCCCTCAGTATAGGTAGCGAGCTATAGGTGCTGCAGTATAGGTAGCCAAGTAAAGGTGGTGTCCTCAGTATTGGTAGTGAGCTATAGGTGCTGCAGTATGTAGGTAGCCAGGTACATGTGGCGCCCTCAGTATAGGTAGTGAGCTATAGGTGCTGCAGTATAGGTAGCCAGGTACAGGTGGTGCCCTCAGTATAGGTAGTGAGCTATAGGTGCTGCAGTATGTAGGTAGCGAGGTGCAGGTGGTGCCCTCAGTATAGGTAGTGAGGTATAGGTGCTGCAGTATAGGTATCCAGGTACAGGTGGTGCCCTCAGTATAGGTAGTAAGCTATAGGTGCTGCAGTATAGGTAGCCAGGTACAGGTGGTGCCCTCAGTGTAGGTAGTGAGCTATAGGGGCATCAGTATATAGGTATCCAGGTACAGGTGGTGCCCTCAGTATAGGTAGTAAGCTATAGGTGCTGCAGTATAGGTAGCCAGGTGGTGCCCTCAGTGTAGGTAGTGAGCTATAGGCAGGGCCGGCCCACTCATGAGGCGGGGTGAAACTTTTGCCTCAGGCGGCACTTCTTGGGGGGCGCCACCGCCCATCCGTGGGTGCGAGGGGGCGGCCGCCGAGCTGGAGGGGTAGCGGGCAAGAAGGGGGGATTGTGCCTAGTGATGGGGAGGGGGGGCGGACTCCCCCCCCCCCCCCGTCGCCTGGGTCCCCCGATCTGCGCTCCACCTACAGCTTTAAATGGCTCCATAGCTGCTGATAGTAAGAGGGACGGGCGGGGACCACTCACCTCTTCCGGTTCCAGCGTGCGCTTCACTGACGTCACTTCCTTCATGCCGTCCACTGTAATTTTTTCTAAATTTGCCTCAGGCGGCAAAAAGTCTAGGGCCGGCCCTGGCTATAGGGGCAGCAGTATAGGTAGACAGGTACATGTGGTGCCCTCAATATAGGTAGTGAGCTATAGGTGCTGCAGCATATAGGTAGCCAGGTGCAGGTGGTGCCCTCAGTATAAGTAGTAAGCTATAGGTGCTGCAGTATAGGTAGCCAGGTACAGGTGGTGCCCTCAGTGTAGGTAATGAGCTATAGGGGCAGCAGTATAGGTAACCAGGTACAGGTGGTGCCCTCAGTATAGGTAGTAAGCTATAGGTGCTGCAGTATAGGTAGCCAGGTACAGGTGGTGCCCTCAGTATAGGTAGTGAGCTATAGGTGCTGCAGTATATAGGTAGCCAGGTATATGTGGTGCCCTTAGTATAGGTAGCGAGGTTTAGGTGCTGCAGAATATAGGTAGCCAGGTACAGCTGGTGCCCTCAGTATAGGTAGTGAGCTATAGGTGCTGCAGTATAGGTAGCCAGATACGGTTGGTGCCCTCAGTATAGGTAGCGAGCTATAAAGGCAGCAGTATACCGGTGTCCAGGTACATGTGGTGCCCTCAGTACAGGTAGTGAGCTATAGGTGCTGCAGACAGTATAGGTAGCCAGATACAGGTAGTGCCCAGCCCATTATGGACAGAGTGACTCTCCACGCTCTTATGCTCTCTCTCTCTGCGCTTCTTCTCTAGCTATCTCACTACATCCTATGCCATCGTTACATTCAGCGGCACCTCTGAAGTCATTAGAGGTGCCGCCGAGTAACCATGGAAACAGGAGGCCAGCGGCGGCGACAGCAGGAGAGAGCGGGCCCAGTGACAGGAGAGAGCGGGCCCAGTGCCAGGAGGAGAGAGCGGGCCTAGCGACAAGAGGATAGAGCGGGCCCAGCGCCGGGACAGCGCCGTGCCCAGCGACAGGAGAGAGCGTGGGCCCATTGACTGGGGAGAGAGCGGTGCCCGGTGACAGGAGGAGAGAGCGGACCCAGTGACAGGAGGAGAGACCGGGCCCAGCGACGGGAGAGCGCGGGCCCAGTGACAGGAGGAGAGAGCGGGCCCAGTGACAGGAGGAGAGAGTGGGCCCAGTGACAGGAGCAGAGAGCGGGCCCAGCGAGAGGGGAGAGCGCGGGCCCAGTGACAGTCAGGAGGAGAGAGCGGGCCCTGTGACAGGAGGAGAGAGCGGGCTCAGTGACAGGAGGAGATAGTGGGCCCAGTTACAGGAGGAGAGAGCGGGCCCAGTGACAGGAGGAGAGAGCGGGCCCAGTGACAGGAGGAGATAGTGGGCCCAGTGACAGGAGGAGAGAGTGGGCCCAGTGACAGGAGGAGCGAGCGGGCCCAGTGACAGGAGGAGAGAGTGGGCTCAGTGACAGGAGGAGCGAGCGGGCCCAGTGACAGGAGGAGAGAGCGGGCTCAGTGACAGGAGGAAATAGTGGGCCCAGTGACAGGAGGAGAGAGCGGGCTCAGTGACAGGAGGAGATAGTGGGCCCAGTTACAGGAGGAGAGAGCGGGCCCAGTGACAGGAGGAGAGAGCGGGCCCAGTGACAGGAGGAGAGAGTGGGCCCAGTGACAGGAGGAGAGAGCGGGCCCAGTGACAGGAGGAGAGAGCGGGCTCAGTGACAGGAGGAGCGAGCGGACCCAGTGACAGGAGGTGAGAGCGGGCTCAGTGGCAGGAGGAAATAGTGGGCCCAGTGACAGGAGGAGAGCGCGGGCCCAGTGACAGTCAGGAGGAGAGAGCGGGCCCTGTGACAGGAGGAGAGAGCGGGCCCAGTGACATGGGAGAGTGCAGCAAGAGGAGTTTGCACAGGAGTGGGGCTGCGTAAGTTTTACTGGGGACCCCCGGGGCTGCACAGAGCAGGTGGGTGGCCGCCAGCAGCAGAGCGAGGCCCCCCTGTACAGTGAGGCCCAAAGCGGGGGAGTGCCTCGCTTGTACGCTGGTGGTGCCCCTGTATTGCCCTTATTAATAACCTATATTGTGGTACAGGATCCTTTATTAGAGCTAGCTGTGTGATTTATGCATTTACATGCAGTGCTGGGACCAGAGTTATGCCCTTGTGTAGGGTTAGTAATGTGTTATCATTTCTTATAAGTGGAGTTTTCAGGCAGAAATAAAGTATTTCATATTTTGGACATTACGGTCTTTATTTTCTTATTTAATATATTCAGAACTCTTCATGTAGAGCGGCTTACTTTAATTTATATCCATATGTGTGGTGTGTTTATTCTTTGAATAACTTGCTCACCATCGCTCCATGCACCAATCTCGGCTTAGGAGGGGGGGGGGGACCACAAGATACCAGGAAACTGTATAGGGGAGGGACGTGGGTTTTTAAAAATGGGGGCGTGGTTAAAGGAGTGGCAGGGGCGTGTCTTAGTGTCCCCTTTTCCTGGCTCCTTGGGAGGTATTTTGAGGGGTGGGAGAATTAGGAGAGGGCAGCAGGACACCTGACTTAGGGAAAGAGAATAGCTCATGTTGCTCACTTAGGGGAACCACAAGCCATATAAAGGGGTCAGGTAGGGTGGGATCCAGCCAAGTGGCTGTGGAGGACCTGTACATGTGGTGCCCTCAGTATAGGTAGTGAGCTATTGGGGCAGCAGTGTATAGGTAGCCAGGTACAGGTGGTGCCCTCAGTATAGGTAGTGAGCTATAGGTGCTGCAGTATATAGGTAGCCAGGTACAGGTGGGGCCCTCAGTATAGGTAGCAAGCTATAGGTGCTGCAGTATAGGTAGCCAGGTATAGGTGGTGCCTTTAGTATAGGTAGTGAGCTATAGGTGCTGCAGTATAGGTAACCAGGTACAGGTGGTGCCCTCAGTATAGGTAGTGAGCTATAGGTGCTGCAGTATACGTATCCAGGTATATGTGATGCCCACAGTATAGGTAGTGAGCTATAGGTGCTGTAGTATAGGTAGCCAGATACAAGTGGTGCCCTCAGTATAGGTAGTAAGCTATAGGTGCTGCAGTATAGGTAGCCAGGTACATGTGGTGCCCTCAGTATAGATAGTGAGCTATAGGTGCTGCAGTATGTAGGTAGCCAGGTGCAGGTGGTGCCCTCAGTGTAGGTAGTGAGCTATAGGGGCAGCAGTACAGGTAGCCAGGTACATGTGGTGCCCTCAATATAGGTAGTGAGCTATAGGGGCAGCAGTATATAGGTAGACAGGTACAGGTGGTACCCTCAGTATAAGTAGTAAGCTATAGGTGCTGCAGTATAGGTAGCCAGGTACAGGTGGTGCCCTCAGTATAGGTAGCGAGACATAGGTCTGCTGTATAGGTATGCAGGTACAGGTGGTGCCCTCAGTATAGGTAGTGAGCTATAGGGGCAGCAGTATAGGTAACCAGGTACAGGTGGTGCCCTCAGTATAGGTAGTAAGCTATAGGTGCTGCAGTATAGGTAGCCAGGTACATGTGGTGCCCTCAGTATAGGTAGTGAGCTATTGGGGCAGCAGTAGATAGGTAGCCAGGTACAGGTGGTGCCCTCAGTATAGGTAGTGAGCTATAGGTGCTGCAGTATATAGGTAGCCAGGTACAGGTGGGGCCCTCAGTATAGGTAGCAAGCTATAGGTGCTGCAGTATAGGTAGCCAGGTACAGGTGGCGCCTTTAGTATAGGTAGTGAGCTATAGGTGCTGCAGTATAGGTAGCAAGGTACAGGTGGTGCCCTCAGTATAGGTAGTGAGCTATAGGTGCTGCAGTATATAGGTAGCCAGGTACAGGTGGGGCCCTCAGTATAGGTAGCAAGCTATAGGTGCTGCAGTATAGGTAGCCAGGTACAGGTGGTGCCTTTAGTATAGGTAGTGAGCTATAGGTGCTGCAGTATAGGTAGCCAGGTACAGGTGGTGCCCTCAGTATAGGTAGTGAGCTATAGGTGCTGCAGTATAGGTAGCCAGATATAGGTGGTGCCCTCTGTATAGGTAGCGAGCTATAGGGGCAGCAGTATGTAGGTAGCCAGGTACAGGTGGTGCCCTCAGTATAGGTGGTAAGCTATAGGTGCTGTAGTATAGGTAGCCAGGTACAGGTGGTGCCCTCAGTATAGGTAGTGAGCTATAGGTGCTGCAGTATAGGTAGCCAGATACAGGTGGTGCCCTCTGTATAGGTAGCGAGCTATAGGGGCAGCAGTATGTAGGTAGCCAGGTACAGGTGGTGCCCTCAGTATAGGTAGTGAGCTATAGGTGCTGCAGACAGTATAGGTAGCCAGATACAGGTAGTGCCCAGCCCATTATGGACAGAGTGACTCTCCACGCTCTTATGCTCTCTCTCTGCGCTTCTTCTGTAGCCATCTCACTACATCCTATGCCATCGTTACTTCCAGCGGCACCTCTGAAGTCACTAGAGGTGCCGCCGAGTAACCATGGAAACAGGACGCCAGCGGCGGCAACAGCAGGAGAGAGTGGGCCCAGTGACAGGAGGAGAGACCGGGCCCAGTGACAGGAGGAAAGACCGGGCCCAGTGACAGGAGGAGAGAGCGGGCCCAGTGACAGGAGGAGAGAGCGGGCCCAGTGACAGGAGGAGAGAGTGGGCTCAGTGACAGGAGGAGAGAGCGGGCCTAGCGACAAGAGGAGAGAGCGGGCCCAGCAACAGGGGAGAGCGCGGGCCCAGCGACAGGAGGAGAGAGCGGACCCAGTGACAGGAGGAGAGAGCGAGCCCTTGTGTAGGGTTAGTACTGTGTTATCATTTCTTATAAGTGGAGTTTTCAGCCAGAAATAAAGTATTTAATATTTTGGACATTACGGTCTTTATTTTCTTATTTAATATATTCAGAACTCTTCATGTAGAGCTGTTTACTCTAATTCATATCCATATGTGTGGTGTGTTTATTCTTTGAATAACTTGCTCACCATCGCTCCATGCACCAATCTCAGCTTAGGAGGGGGGGGGGGGGGGGGGGAACCACAAGATACCCGGAAACTGTACAGGGGAGGGACGTGAGTTTTTAAAAATGGGGGCATGGTTAAAGGAGTGGCAGGGGCGTGTCTTAGTGTCCCCTTTTCCTGGCTCCTTGGGAGGTATGCTGAGGGGTGGGAGGATTAGGAGAGGGCAGCAGGACACCTGACTTAGGGAAAGAGAATGGCTCATGTTGCACACTTAGAGGAACGACAAGCCAAATAAAGGGGTCAGGTAGGGTGGGATCCAGCCAAGTGGTTGTGGAGGACCTGTCAGGTGGTCAGGAGGATTCTGGGGAGACTTCCTGCGGGGGAGGAGCAGAGTATTGCGAGTGGCAGTGCTGTCAGTGATGGGCACGTAACACAACTCTGTTATATTGAGCTGCCCAGCCTTGTCCCTTCCTTGCTGATGCCGGGTATCCGTGGTCCTGTCAACGTGTCACACAGCAGAATAGGAGAGAAGCAGAGAGGTGTGTCTGCGGAGGTGGCCAGGCAGGGGATGAGAGATTCTAGCTTCTGCACTGTTATAGTGACACAGGGGACCACGCCTCCCATCTAGGGACCATCTCTGTGACCCCAGCATAGCGGGGAGACCCATTCATTGATTAATTAAAAACTATAACCAGGGAAAACATGCAGAATAGAATAAGGCTGCAATTCTCATATTCTCCACAAGATGGTGATCACAGTCATACCAATACAGGAAGTAGTGTTTGGCATAGACAGGAAGTTGGGGGTTAGAGTTGAAGTGGGAGGAAGTGAATGGAAGCCATTGCTGGAACTGGTAGCAGAAAAGGTAATAAGATACTGGAGATATTTGTGACTTTCCATCTCTCTGGTGAAGCTCAAATTCTTCATAACGTGTCATCTTTCCACCATCTATCTCACCATGGACCAAGGGCAGCATAGACAAGACCACCAGGACCTCGACCAGGATGCCAGGATGGTGAATCAGCTATCCCCCACATCAACAGGTAAGAGGAGACATGAATGTAATGTAAAGGAGAGAACAGTACTTGGGGTCCACCTAGATCCCCCATCATCTGATAATCACATAGAGACAATGTATTCAGTCAGTGTGTGTGTCTCCTACAAATGTATCCAGTAACAGAAACCCACCAGAGAGATGTACAGGTCCTCTTTATTCCCAGGATTGTCCACCTAGATCCCCTATCATCTGATAATTACATAGAGACAATGTATTCAGTCAGTGTGTGTGTTTCCTACAGATGTATCAAGTAACAGAAACCCACCTGAGAGATGTACAGGTCCTCTTTATTCCCAGGATTGGCCACCTAGATCCCCCATCATCTGATAATCACATAGAGACAATGTATTCAGTCAGTGTGTGTGTTTCCTACAGATGTCTCCAGTACCAGAAACCCACCAGAGAGATGTACAGGTCCTCTTTATTCCCAGGATTATCCACCTAGATCCCCCATCATCTGATAATCACATAGAGACAATGTATTCAGTCAGTGTGTGTGTTCCCTACAGATGTCTCCAGTAACAGAAACCCACCAGATAGATGTACAGGTCCTCTTTATTCCCAGGATTGTCCACCTAGATCCCCATCATCTGATAATCACATAGAGACAATGTATTCAGTCAGTGTGTGTGTGTTTCCTACAGATGTATCCAGTACCAGAAACCCAGCAGAGAGATGTACAGGTCCTCTTTATTCCCAGGATTGTCCACCTAGATCCCCCATCATCTGATAATCACATAGAGACAATGTATTCAGTCAGTGTGTGTGTTCCCTACAGATGTCTCCAGTAACAGAAACCCACCAGATAGATGTACAGGTCCTCTTTATTCCCAGGATTGTCCACCTAGATCCCCATCATCTGATAATCACATAGAGACAATGTATTCAGTCAGTGTGTGTGTGTTTCCTACAGATGTATCCAGTACCAGAAACCCAGCAGAGAGATGTACAGGTCCTCTTTATTCCCAGGATTGTCCACCTAGATCCCCCATCATCTGATAATCACATAGAGACAATGTATTCAGTCAGTGTGTGTGTTCCCTACAGATGTCTCCAGTAACAGAAACCCACCAGATAGATGTACAGGTCCTCTTTATTCCCAGGATTGTCCACCTAGATCCCCATCATCTGATAATCACATAGAGACAATGTATTCAGTCAGTGTGTGTGTGTTTCCTACAGATGTATCCAGTACCAGAAACCCAGCAGAGAGATGTACAGGTCCTCTTTATTCCCAGGATTGTCCACCTAGATCCTTCCTCATCTGATAATCACATAGAGACAATGTATTCAGTCAGTGTGTGTTTCCTGCAGATGTATCCAGGAGCAGAAACCCACCAGAGAGATGTACAGGTCCTCTTTATTCCCAGTATTGTCCACCTAGATCCCCCATCATCTGATAATCACATAGAGACAATGTATTCAGTCAGTGTGTGTGTTTCCTACAGATGTCTCCAGTAAGAGAAACCCACCAGAGAGATGTACAGGTCCTCTTTATTCCCAGGATTGTCCACAAGAAGGACACCCCACCCGCCACCATTATCAGGTAAGGTGGGACTGGGGATCTCCAGAGACTCAAATCTTTTGTTTTGTGTAGCCTCAGCTTGCTAATAATCATATGTGTAAGATGTATGCAATTTATGCACTTAGGGTGAAGAATTGATTTGTGTAAAAGTTGAAACCAAAGAGGAAGAAGAAAAGACATATATGAGGAGTGATCAGCAGTCTATGGAGGAGGGTGACATGATGAAGACAATTAAAGAGGAAGAAGAAGAGACGTATGTGAGGAGTGATCAGCAGTCTATGGAGGAGGGTGACATGATGAGGACAAGTAAAGAGGAAGAAGAAGAGACATATGTGAGGAGTGATCAGCAGTCTATGGAGGAGGGTGACATGATGAGGACATGTAAAGAGGAAGAAGGAGAGACGTATGTGAGGAGTGATCAGCAGTCTATGGAGGAGGGTGACATGATGAGGACAAGTAAAGAGGAAGAAGAGACATATGTGAGGAGTGATCAGCAGTCTATGGAGGAGGGTGACATGATGAGGACATATAAAGAGGAAGAAGAAGAGATGTATGTGAGGAGTGATCAGCAGTCTATGAAGGAGGGTGACATGATGAGGACATGTAAAGAGGAAGAAGAAGAGACATATGTGAGGAGTGATCAGCAGTCTATGGAGGAAGAGGGAGATGTGATGGTGAAAATGAAAGAAGAAGATGATGATGGCACCTATGATTTCAGTGGCCAGCAATGTAAAGAGGAGGATATAATGATGGTGACAATTAAGGAGGAAGATCTTTTTCAAGACAGAGAAAGAAGTAAGGAAAAACACTGACAGCAATTGCCTTTATATTCATGTTTGCTGCTTTACCATACACAGATACACAGGGGGGTGACTTAGTGTTACTGGCCTGTAATAAGCTGATAATGGTCACGGTACATTACTGTACACAGATTGGTCACAGTAGGGGTGACTTAGTGTTACTGGCCTGTAATAAGCTGATAATGGTCGCTGTACATTACTGTACACAGATTGGTCACAGTAGGGGGTGACTTAGTGTTACTGGCCTGTAATAAGCTGATAATGGTCACTGTACATTACTGTACACAGATTGGTCACAGTAGGGGGAGTTAGTATTACCGGCCTGTAATAAGCTGATAATGGTCACTGTACATTACTTTACACAGATTGGTCACAGTAGTGGTGACTTAGTGTTACCGGCCTGTAATAAGCTGATAATGGTCACTGTACATTACTGTACACAGATGGGTGACTTAAGGCTCGTACATACGTGTGACTGAAGCCAACGACTGGTCCGTCGGCACCTCCCGCTGGGCAGGTTTTCAGCAGACAGTACAGCGTGTGTACAGTCTGTCGGCGGACTGATAAGGCTGTTTCTGAACGATTCGGCGGATCATTTAGAAACAGCCTTATCAGTCCACTGACAGACTGTACACACGCTGTACTGTCTGCTGAAAACCCGTCTAGCGGGCGGTGCCGACGGACCCGTCGTTGGCTTCAGTCACACGTGTACAAGCCTTAAGTGTTACTGGCCTATAATAAGCTGATAATGGTCGCTGTACATTACTGTACATAGATTGGTCACAGTAGGGGTGACTTAGTGTTACCAGCCTGTAATAAGCTGATAATGGTTACTGTACATTACTGTACATAGATTGGCCACAGTAGGGGGAGTTAGTGTTACCGGCCTATAATAAGCTGATAATGGTCACTGTACACAGATTGGTCACAGTAGGGGTCACTTATGTATAGGAGTATATATGTATGTATGTATGTATGTATGTATGTATGTATGTATGTATAGCCAGCTACAGCAGTATTAGTGGTTTGGGATCTCCATGACATAAATGGATAATTCCTCCACCTCGCAGCTCCTATAATTTAGTGTTGTGTAAGGTCACAATATCTTTATTTGCACAATTGGGGACAAGAGAGAGATAAAGGAACATTACAAAGGGCATATGAGTGACAGGAGGATACAATGGTAATAAGAATGTGTAAGTGACACCACATTGCTCTACAAACATAACACAGATCTCTTGCTATAAGTACATATACAGTGCTGCCCATAATTATTTATACACCTGGCAAATTTTGACTTAAAGTTAAACCAGCAAGTAATGTGGGAAAATCCAAAGTTCTATACCATTCTAAATAGTCCAAGCTGTTCTAAAGCATCCTAATTATAATGATTAATTGGGAACAGCTGTTTTAATCAATTCAACAGGTGATCAACAGCAGCTCTCTGTAGTTGATTTGTAGACAGTCATGGCTAAGACAAAGGAGCTCAGTGAGGACCTGCGGTGGCGCATTGTGGCTGCTCACAAGTCAGGAAAGGGCTACAAGGCCATTTGTAAATGTTTTTAAGTTCCAGTGGCTACAGTACAAAGTATTATTAAAAAATACAAGATGTTCCGCTCTATGGATAATCTCAGAGGATGTGGTCGGGAGCCAAAGTAACACTTGCGCTGGCAAGAAGGACAGTGAAAGAGATGAAAAAGAATCCAAGCATCACCACCAAGGCCATCCTGGTGAATCTGGGCTCTGCTGGTGGCAATGTCTCAAGGCAGACAATCCAACGGCCACTGCACACTGCTGGGTTCCACGGATGCAAACCAAGGAGGACACCACTTCTCCAGATAAGGCACACAAAAGCTCGCTTGGTGTAACGATCGGTGTAACACAGAGAGGATCTGATTACCGGTGATCTGCAGTATCACTGGGAATACAGATATATACCAGATTATTTGATCTGCAGTATCACCGATAATCAGATATATTAGCTAACCTCTGGACACCTGAGTAGAGTAAGAGTGATTGGTGCAACAGTAATAATAGAGGACTGGCCTCAGAGCAGTAAGGCGTACTGCACAAATTCCTTCTGGACTCTCCCCGAAGGAGGAGTCAGGATGAGAGAAGGAATGACTGAATGAGAGTGACACTCAAGAGGGAGTGTCACTACCAGGACTGGGAACCGCCTCTAACAATAAGGTTGGTTCTCGAGGTCGGACAAGCCAGGTCGTAAACACACGGACAGATAAAGTACAGATTCAGAAGGCAGAGGCGGAGTCTAGAGTACAGGCAGGGTTCGGCAACAAGGTATCAGATATATTGAGGTACAAAATCAGGAGACAGATGCAGAGTCTAAGGACGAGCCGGGGTTCGGCAACAGAGTATCAGAATGGCAAAGTACAAGATCAGAGTTCAGGAGGATAGTCAGGCAGGCAAAGGGTCATAACAGATGATCACAATCAAACTAGTACTTTAGACTATCAACAGAATCTAGCTAAGTGTAGGATTACAGCTCCAGCTGGTCCCGGCACACTTGCGGATCTGACTCAGGTCTGAGTGCTCCCACGTATGTGTTCGCAACGACAGACAACCAGCAACTGAACAGCCGGCAGTATATATACTCAGACATTCTCCAGCACCTCCCCAAGTGCTGGACCAATGAGAAGGAGCAGAGTTGTCAGCTGACCTTTCTGGCTGCCATATAGGTTCTGCCTCTCCGCGCGCACGCGCGTCATTCTGAACCTAAAGGGACTATGAGTCTCAGCCACACTGACACTGTTTTGCGATGTCTCTGCGGTCCTATGCGCGGGGTTGGTCGCACCGCTCACAGCACATGCGGCGGCCTCCCCGCGCAGGGACGGAGTATCAGTAACGGGGCCATGCGCGCATTCTGCCCTGTCCTCCATGGAAGCAGCCGCCTCATGCTGAGCAGAGGCGGCTGCTTTTCCGCGTTTCATCACACTTAGCCTTTGCAAATGCTCATCTGGAGAAAGAGGACGACTTCTGGTCTTCTGTGTTATGTCAGATGAAACAAAAATGGAATTGTTTGTTCACAATGATGTTTCCTTTATTTGGTGTTAAAAAAAAAAAAAAAAAAAGGAGAAGCCTTCAACCCAAAGAACACCATCCCCACTGTCAGACATGGTGGTGGGAACCTAATGCTTTGGGGGTGTTTTTCAGCCAATGGACCAGGGAACGTAATTACAGTAAACGGCACCATGAGAAAAGAGTAATACATGAGGATTCTCAACGACAACATCAGGCAGTCTGCAGAGAAACGTGGCCTTGGGCACCAGTGGACATTTCAGCATGACAATGACCCAAAACACACAGCAAAAGTGGTGAAGAAATGGTTAGCAGACAAGAACATTAACATTTTGGAGTGGCCCAGCCAGAGTCCTGACTTGAATCCAACTGAGAATCTGTGGAGGGAGCTAAAGATCAGAGTGATGGCCAGAAGACCCTCCAACCTGAAAGACTTGGAGCTCATTGCTAAAGATGAATGGGCAAAAATACCTGTGGAGACATGCAAAAAGCTGGTCTGCGATTATAGGAAGCGTTTGATTGCTGTAATAGCCAGTAAAGGATTTTCTACTGATTATTGAGAAGGGTATGAATCATTTTGGACTGGACACTTTTTTTCTCAAATGTAAATAAAAGCTGATAATTTTTTTTCCCACAATAATGCCTCTTGTACATCTTCTTATTATCTTGGGAAACACTGGTGTCATTTTCCATTAAAAAATTACTTGCTGGTTAAATAAACATAAATTTAAGTCAAAATTTCCCAGGGGTATGAATAATTATGGGCAGCACTGTAAGTCTGTTGTCACAGAAGTAATACATTGCTTCCAATGTCTCATCAAGCTCTACAATTTACTGCTTTCCATGTATGGCCAATGCTTTATCTGTAGGGAGGGTCAGTGACATACAAATAAGAGTGAGATGGTGCAAATTGTATGCTAGTTAATTCATGTAGCTGCTTCATATGGTCCATTTCTATTCTCTAAAAACTTACCATCAACTTCGAACACCTTTTATTCTCCCCACAATCTCCACAGCAGAGATCAGTAGTGCAGAACTCAGCAGAAGCTGTTATTACCTGTCCAGGTAGCATTAGTCCACCATCTGCTCCTGTGTCTCCAGTCAGTACAGAGTAACATGATCACACACAGGATCAGCATGCTCCGAGTCCCCCATCTGATCCTGTGTGTCCAGTCAGTACAGAGTAGCATGATCACACACAGGATCAGCATGCTCCGAGTCCCCCATCTGCTCCTGTGTGTCCAGTCAGTGCAGAGTAACATGATCACACACAGCACCAGCACGCTCCCAGTCCCCCATCAGCTCCTGTGTGTCCAGTCAGTGCAGAGTAACATGATCACACACAGAATCAGCACGCTCCGAGTCCCCCATCTGCTCCTGTGTGTCCAGTCAGTGCAGAGTAACATGATCACACACAGTACCGGCAGCTCCGAGTCCCCCATCTGCTCCTGTGTGTCCAGTCAGGGCAGAGTAACATGATCACACACAGGATCAGCATGCTCCGAGTCCCCCATCTGCTCCTGTGTGTCCAGTCAGTGCAGAGTAACATGATCACACACAGGATCAGCACACTCCGAGTCCCCCATCTGCTCCTGTGTGTCCAGTCAGTGCAGAGTAACATGATCACACACAGGATCAGCACTCTCCGAGTCCCCCATCTGCTCCTGTGTGTCCAGACAGTGCAGAGTAACATGATCACACACAGGATCAGCATGCTCCGAGTCCCCCATCTGCTCCTGTGTGTCCAGTCAGTGCAGAGTAACATGATCACACACAGGATCAGCACACTCCGAGTCCCCCATCTGCTCCTGTGTGTCCAGTCAGTGCAGAGTAACATGATCACACACAGGATCAGCACTCTCCGAGTCCCCCATCTGCTCCTGTGTGACCAGTCAGTGCAGAGTAACATGATCACACACAGGATCAGCATGCTCCGAGTCCCCCATCTGCTCCTGTGTGTCCAGTCAGTGCAGAGTAACATGATCACACACAGGATCAGCACGCTCCGAGTCCCCCATCTGCTCCTGTGTGTCCAGTCAGTGCAGAGTAACATGATCACACACAGCACCAGCACGCTCTGAGTCCCCCATCTGCTCCTGTGTGTCCAGTCAGTGCAGAGTAACATGATCACACACAGGATCAGCATGCTCCGTGTCCCCCATCTGCTCCTGTGTGACCAGTCAGTGCAGAGTAACATGATCACACACAGGATCAGCACGCTCCTAGTCCCCCATCTGCTCCTGTGTGACCAGTCAGTGCAGAGTAACATGATCACACACAGGATCAGCACGCTCCTAGTCCCCCATCTGCTCCTGTGTGACCAGTCAGTGCAGAGTAACATGATCACACACAGCACATGCACGCTTCGAGTCCCCCATCTGCTCCTGTGTGTCCAGTCAGTACAGAGTAACATGATCACACACAGCAATGGCACGCTCCGAGTCCCCCATCTGCTCCTATGTGTCCAGTCAGTGCAGAGTAACATGATCACACACAGTACCAGCACGCTCTGAGTCCCCCATCTGCTCCTGTGTGTCCAGTCAGTGCAGAGTAACATGATCACACACAGGATCAGCATGCTCCGAGTCCCCATCTGCTCCTGTGTGTCCAGTCAGTGCAGAGTAACATGATCACACACAGGATCAGCATGCTCCGAGTCCCCATCTGCTCCTGTGTGTCCAGTCAGTGCAGAGTAACATGATCACACACAGGATCAGCATGCTCCGAGTCCCCATCTGATCCTGTGTGTCCAGTCAGTGCAGAGTAACATGATCACACACAGGATCAGCACGCTCCGAGTCCCCCATCTGCTCCTGTGTGTCCAGTCAGTGCAGAGTAACATGATCACACACAGGATCAGCATGCTCCGAGTCCCCATCTGCTCCTATGTGTCCAGTCAGTGCAGAGTAACATGATCACACACAGCATCAGCACGCTCCGAGTCCCCCATCTGCCCCTGTGTGTCCAGTCAGTGCAGAGTAACATGATCACACACAGCTCCAGCAGCTCCGATTCCCCCATCTGCTCCTGGGTGTCCAGTCAGTGCAGAGTAACAGGATCATACACAGGATCCCCTGTGTGTGCGAGTCCCCCAGCAGATGGTGGACTCGCACTGGCTGGACAGGTAAGAAGCAATGCAGCAGGGTAGTGTGGCTCTGTGAGGAAGCACTATGGCCTTGTTAGGCAATACAGCCATCCTCCTGCTGTCTCACCACAGGCTGGCTGTCACCAGACACTTCCTCAGCCTCTCAGCACCTTGTGCCGCTATCCAGAAACTGAGGTGAGTTCAGGTGGTGGACAATCGTGCTCGGCGACACACCCCTTGCCACAAGCCCTGGTGATATATAACCGTCGTCCATGCATCTATAACAAGTGTGGGTGGGAAAGGTGGGAGACCGAGTCCTCCTGGCCATAAAGGGACAGAAAAAGAAACATGTAATCCTTGGCTGCAGAGTGCCTGGAACCCCCCGACCCTTCGCTTCCACTCCCAGCAATCAATCATTGTATGTAAAGGTACCTTGAGGTGAAAGCTGATGTAGAGACATTGCTGGGAACAGTTCCACCAGATGCCCCTGCACCACAGACACACCAGATTTAGTGTTTTGTTTTTCCTGTATTCTGGCCTCTAAACCGAGGTGTGTCTTATGGTCCTAAAATATGGTATCAGCAGCTCACTGACCATCCCTAATGATAATTGCTCTTCCCCTCAGAATTCTCTAACAGGAAGTGATGATGTTTCTCTATTTGCAGCGCAGAGTCCCGGCATCAGGAACCTCTCAGAGACTCGTCGCTCTGTATCCACAGACTGTACAGCGGATGATGATGTCACTGGACAAGAGTCTCCTGCAGATATCCTGGTGACCCCAAATATTCCCCCAGACACCCCTCACCTGTCTAACCCTGAGGAGCCTCATACCCAGCACAGCTCTCCCCCTGCTGGAGGGTCTTATTCCTGTTCCATGTGTGGGAAACATTTTGTATGGAAATCATATCTTGTCAGACATGAGAGAACTCACACTGGTGAGAAACCCTATTCATGTGCTGAGTGTGGGAAATGTTTCGTATGGAAATCAAATCTTGTCAAACATGAGAAATCTCACACTGGTGAGAAACCCTATTCATGTGCTGAGTGTGGGAAATGTTTTGTACAGAGATCAGGCCTTATCAGTCATAAGAAATCTCACACTGGTGAGAAGCCCTATGCATGTGCTGAGTGTGGGAAATGTTTTGTATGGAAATCAAATCTTGTCAAACATGAGAAATCTCACACTGGTCAGAAGCCATATTCATGTGCTGAGTGTGGGAAATGTTTTGTACAGAGATCAAACCTTATCAGTCATAAGAAATCTCACACTGGTGAGAAGCCCTATTCATGTGCTGAGTGTGGGAAATGTTTTCTACATAAATCCAATCTTGTCATACATAAGAGATACCACAATGGCGAGAAGCCCCATTCATGTGCTGAGTGTGGGAAATGTTTTGTACAGAAATCACATCTTGTTATACATAAGAGATCTCACACTGGAGATAACACATATTCATGTTCTGAGTGTGGGAAATGTTTTGTACAGAAATCACATCTTGTTTTGCATGAGAGATGTCACGCTGGTGAGAAGCCATTTTCATGTGCTGAGTGTGGGAAATGTTTTGTACAGAAAGCACATCTTGTCAGACATGAGAGAACTCACACCGGTGAGAAGCCATATTCATGTGCTGAGTGTGGGAGATGTTTTGCAGATAAATCGCATCTTGTCAAACATGAGAGATCTCACACTGGCGAGAAGCCCTATGCATGTGCTGAGTGTGGGAAATGTTTTGCACAGAGATCAAACCTAATCACTCATAAGAAATCTCATACTGGTGAGAAGCCCTATTCATGTGCTGAGTGTGGGAAATGTTTTGCACAGCAATCGACTCTCGTAAGACACGGTAGAACTCACACTGGTGGTAAGTGAGGGTCAGTGATAGCTTTGCCTCCAGCGAACCTGAAGTGGCCACAGCATACTGCTCTCCATCTCCCCAGCATAGCAGGCAGTAGGGAGGATGGGGGGGGGGGGGGGGTGCAGCAGCCAATAACAGGCTTGTTCAGTTCCGCCTATCCCTCTCTCACCACTGGGGAGAAGCTATATTACTGTTCTGAGTGTGGGAAATGTTTTGTATATAAGGGTTCTTTTCCAATGTTGTTTTATCCCTTGCTACATGCACATGGCAGGATATTTACCCAGAATCCCGAGGACTCTGTCATGCTGCTCACTGCATTGGTCTGTAAAGCATTAAACTCCCTGAGCTGAGGTGACGTGATGAGATAAATATGGCTACATAGAGACTTGCAGAAAGACAACATGGAAACTGGAGAGCCAGCAGTAGTGCATTATGGGAAGATTATTTTCAGAAGCTGAATGTATAAACATTATACTCACAAGCGAGGGTCAGCACTAAGGCCATCACTGATTGGACGGGTGGGGAGATTAGGCCTGACTCCACTCAGGTTAAGAAGCCGCTCTCTGTAGATAGGAAGAAAAGGGGGACACACCCCTCCCCCGAGGGCGGACCGAAACTGGCAGATAATATATTACCAGAGGCACCGATAATAGGATACTATACACTAATAACAGTTTATATAGGGAGGTGGTGATAGACTTACCTTCCCAAACTGATCCATGCGTACATAGAGGACTAAGCATAGTTATTATTATTATTATTGATTTGTAAAGCGGCAACATATTCCGTGGCGCTGTAAAGAAACAAACCTGGGGTACATAATAATACAGGCGGTGGTGTACAGCAGTATGCACAATACAGAATAGGAGACAACATATTCCATGGTGCTGTACAAGAAACAAACCTGGGGTACATAATAATACAGGCGGTGGTGTACAGCAGTGTGCACAATACAGAATAGGAGACAACATATTCCATGGTGCTGTACAAGAAACAAACATGGGGTACATAATAATACAGGCGCTGGTGTACAGCAGTGTGCACAATACAGAATAGGAGACAACATATTCCATGGCGCTGTACAAGAAACAAACATGGGGTACATAATAATACAGGCGCTGGTGTACAGCAGTGTGCACAATACAGAATAGGAGACAACATATTCCATGGCGCTGTACACAGTAAGAAACAAACATGGGGTACATAATAATACAGGCGGTGGTGTACAGCAGTGTGCACAATACAGAATAGGAGACAACATATTCCATGGCGCTGTACAAGAAACAAACATGGGGTACATAATAATACAGGCGCTGGTGTACAGCAGTGTGCACAATACAGAATAGGAGACAACATATTCCATGGCGCTGTACACAGTAAGAAACAAACCTGGGGTACATAATAATACAGGCGCTGGTGTACAGCAGTGTGCACAATACAGAATAGGAGACAACATATTCCATGGCGCTGTACACAGTAAGAAACAAACATGGGGTACATAATAATACAGGCGCTGGTGTACAGCAGTGTGCACAATACAGAATAGGAGACAACATATTCCATGGCGCTGTACACAGTAAGAAACAAACATGGGGTACATAATAATACAGGCGGTGGTGTACAGCAGTGTGCACAATACAGAATAGGAGACAACATATTCCATGGTGCTGTACAAGAAACAAACATGGGGTACATAATAATACAGGCGGTGGTGTACAGCAGTGTGCACAATACAGAATAGGAGACAACATATTCCATGGTGCTGTACAAGAAACAAACATGGGGTACATAATAATACAGGCGGTGGTGTACAGCAGTGTGCACAATACAGAATAGGAGACAACATATTCCATGGTGCTGTACAAGAAACAAACATGGGGTACATAATAATACAGGCGGTGGTGTACAGCAGTGTGCACAATACAGAATAGGAGACAACATATTCCATGGTGCTGTACAAGAAACAAACAAGGGGTACATAATAATACAGGCGCTGGTGTACAGCAGTGTGCACAATACAGAATAGGAGACAACATATTCCATGGCGCTGTACACAGTAAGAAACAAACATGGGGTACATAATAATACAGGCGGTGGTGTACAGCAGTGTGCACAATACAGAATAGGAGACAACATATTCCATGGCGCTGTACACAGTAAGAAACAAACATGGGGTACATAATAATACAGGCGGTGGTGTACAGCAGTGTGCACAATACAGAATAGGAGACAACATACAGAGTCCATACTGAATACTGACATCCAGCGTTTATTCCTCCTTAACAAATCAATAATTAAATGTGTACAAAAATGCCACAGGGCCCTGGGATATACAAGTATGCCATAGGGCCCTGGGATATACAAGACTGCCATAGGGCCCTGGGATATACAAGACTGCCATGGGGCCCTGGGATATACAAGAATGCCACGGGGCCCTGAGATATACAAGAATGCCACGGGGCCCTTGGATATACAAGAATGCCACGGGGCCCTTGGATATACAAGAATGCCACGGGGCCCTTGGATATACAAGAATGCCATGGGGCTCAGGGATATACAAGACTGCCAGGGGGTCCTGGGAAAGCAAGCCCTGCCTCTAACACAGCAGCGTGTTACTGCTACAGTGAATGCTCTTTATGAAAGAATCCCCATTAACATTTAGAATCTCTGTTTGTTTGAAACCGCTATGGGCAAATATTCCAGGATCTAAAATGGCGGCTGAACATACTTCCAGTAGATTTTGTGCACAGTATAAATGCCCTGGAACCTCCCTCTAATGCCCAACACCCTGAGGAAGCCCAAGATTGAGCAAAACATGTAGGTGGACGGAGCGACAAGAGGCGGTCCCATACTGAGAAGCCATATACACGTGGGTAGATCGCGGGGTGAAAACCATTATCTGCTGACATTGTCACATTAAGGCAATAACAGAGGCTGGTGTCCCTGCAGCTGGAGGCAGATATCAGGGTGCAGTGCCTCCAGCTGGCAGGTGAGAGTCACTGCGCTTCTGATGCTAGGCATAGATATGGATATACCAGCATATCGCTTGCTGGACTGGCAGGAATTATCCACAGACACTGCGGAGACGCCATATGGCTTTGCACTAACAATATGCGATACCTTTGCTTGCTGCAAGACCTCTTATGCTTGTTGCTGAGGGGCCCGGGCTCTGTATTGAGGAAGCAGTGATTGCCTAGATCCTATAGTGAGGATACACACTGCAGAGCTGCTTGTTGTGTGATGCTGCAGAATGCCACCCAGCATGTGGAACTGCAGTAACATCGCTCACAGATGTGGCAGCATATTCTGTTTATTGCCATAGGCCTTGTGTGATGCTGCAGAATGCCACTCACCATGTGGAACTGCAGTAACATCGCTCACAGATCTGGCAGCATATTCTGTTTATTGCCATAGGCCTTGTGTGATGCTGCAGAATGCTACCCAGCATGTGGTACTGCAGTAACATCGCTCACAGATCTGGCAGCACATTCTGTTTATTGCCATAGGCCTTGTGTGATGCTGCAGAATGCCACCCAGCATGTGGAACTGCAGTAACATCGCTCACAGATCTGGCAGCATATTCTGTTTATTGCCATAGGCCTTGTGTGATGCTGCAGAATGCCACCCAGCATGTGGAACTGCAGTAACATCGCTCACAGATCTGGCAGCATATTCTGTTTATTGCCATAGGCCTTGTGTGATGCTGCAGAATGCCACTCACCATGTGGAACTGCAGTAACATCACTCACAGATCTGGCAGCATATTCTGTTTATTGCCATAGGCCTTGTGTGATGCTGCAGAATGCCACTCACCATGTGGAACTGCAGTAACATCGCTCACAGATCTGGCAGCACATTCTGTTTATTGCCATAGGCCTTGTGTGATGCTGCAGAATGCCACCCAGCATGTGGAACTGCAGTAACATCGCTCACAGATCTGGCAGCACATTCTGTTTATTGCCATAGGCCTTGTGTGATGCTGCAGAATGCCACTCACCATGTGGAACTGCAGTAACATCGCTCACAGATCTGGCAGCACATTCTGTTTATTGCCATAGGCCTTGTGTGATGCTGCAGAATGCCACTCACCATGTGGAACTGCAGTAACATCACTCACAGATCTGGCAGCATATTCTGTTTATTGCCATAGGCCTTGTGTGATGCTGCAGAATGCCACTCACCATGTGGAACTGCAGTAACATCGCTCACAGATCTGGCAGCATATTCTGTTTATTGCCATAGGCCTTGTGTGATGCTGCAGAATGCCACCCAGCATGTGGAACTGCAGTAACATCACTCACAGATCTGGCAGCATATTCTGTTTATTGCCATAGGCCTTGTGTGATGCTGCAGAATGCCACTCACCATGTGGGACTGCAGTAACATCGCTCACAGATCTGGCAGCATATTCTGTTTATTGCCATAGGCCTTGTGTGATGCTGCAGAATGTCACCCAGCATGTGGAACTGCAGTAACATCGCTCACAGATCTGGCAGCATATTCTGTTTATTGCCATAGGCCTTGTGTGATGCTGCAGAATGCCACTCACCATGTGGAACTGCAGTAACATCGCTCACAGATCTGGCAGCATATTCTGTTTATTGCCATAGGCCTTGTGTGATGCTGCAGAATGCCACCCAGCATGTGGAACTGCAGTAACATCGCTCACAGATCTGGCAGCATATTCTGTTTATTGCCATAGGCCTTGTGTGATGCTGCAGAATGCCACCCAGCATGTGGAACTGCAGTAACATCGCTCACAGATCTGGCAGCATATTCTGTTTATTGCCATAGGCCTTGTGTGATGCTGCAGAATGCCACCCAGCATGTGGAACTGCAGTAACATCGCTCACAGATCTGGCAGCATATTCTGTTTATTGCCATAGGCCTTGTGTGATGCTGCAGAATGCCACTCACCATGTGGAACTGCAGTAACATCACTCACAGATCTGGCAGCATATTCTGTTTATTGCCATAGGCCTTGTGTGATGCTGCAGAATGCCACTCACCATGTGGAACTGCAGTAACATCGCTCACAGATCTGGCAGCACATTCTGTTTATTGCCATAGGCCTTGTGTGATGCTGCAGAATGCCACCCAGCATGTGGAACTGCAGTAACATCGCTCACAGATCTGGCAGCACATTCTGTTTATTGCCATAGGCCTTGTGTGATGCTGCAGAATGCCACTCACCATGTGGAACTGCAGTAACATCGCTCACAGATCTGGCAGCACATTCTGTTTATTGCCATAGGCCTTGTGTGATGCTGCAGAATGCCACTCACCATGTGGAACTGCAGTAACATCACTCACAGATCTGGCAGCATATTCTGTTTATTGCCATAGGCCTTGTGTGATGCTGCAGAATGCCACTCACCATGTGGAACTGCAGTAACATCGCTCACAGATCTGGCAGCATATTCTGTTTATTGCCATAGGCCTTGTGTGATGCTGCGGAATGCCACCCAGCATGTGGAACTGCAGTAACATCACTCACAGATCTGGCAGCATATTCTGTTTATTGCCATAGGCCTTGTGTGATGCTGCAGAATGCCACTCACCATGTGGGACTGCAGTAACATCGCTCACAGATCTGGCAGCATATTCTGTTTATTGCCATAGGCCTTGTGTGATGCTGCAGAATGTCACCCAGCATGTGGAACTGCAGTAACATCGCTCACAGATCTGGCAGCATATTCTGTTTATTGCCATAGGCCTTGTGTGATGCTGCAGAATGCCACTCACCATGTGGAACTGCAGTAACATCGCTCACAGATCTGGCAGCATATTCTGTTTATTGCCATAGGCCTTGTGTGATGCTGCAGAATGCCACCCAGCATGTGGAACTGCAGTAACATCGCTCACAGATCTGGCAGCATATTCTGTTTATTGCCATAGGCCTTGTGTGATGCTGCAGAATGCCACCCAGCATGTGGAACTGCAGTAACATCGCTCACAGATCTGGCAGCATATTCTGTTTATTGCCATAGGCCTTGTGTGATGCTGCAGAATGCCACCCAGCATGTGGAACTGCAGTAACTTCGCTCACAGATCAGGCAGCATATTCTGTTTATTGCCATAGGCCTTGTGTGATGCGGCAGAATGCCACTCACCATGTGGAACTGCAGTAACATCGCTCACAGATCTGGCAGCATATTCTGTTTATTGCCATAGGCCTTGTGTGATGCTGCAGAATGCCACCCAGCATGTGGAACTGCAGTAACATCGCTCACAGATCTGGCAGCATATTCTGTTTATTGCCATAGGCCTTGTGTGATGCTGCAGAATGCCACCCAGCATGTGGAACTGCAGTAACTTCGCTCACAGATCTGGCAGCATATTCTGTTTATTGCCATAGGCCTTGTGTGATGCTGCAGAATGCCACTCACCATGTGGAACTGCAGTAACATCGCACACAGATCTGGCAGCATATTCTGTTTATTGCCATAGGCCTTGTGTGAGGCTGCAGAATGCCACTCACCATGTGGAACTGCAGTAACATCGCTCACAGATCTGGCAGCATATTCTGTTTATTGCCATAGGCCTTGTGTGATGCTGCAGAATGCCACCCAGCATGTGGAACTGCAGTAACATCGCTCAAAGATCTGGCAGCATATTCTGTTTATTGCCATAGGCCTTGTGTGATGCTGCAGAATGCCACCCAGCATGTGGAACTGCAGTAACATTGCTCACAGATCTGGCAGCATATTATGTTTATTGACAGAGGCCTCAGTGCTGGAAGCTATGGGCCAGATTTTCCTCTTTTTTTTTTTTTTTAGCAATTCTGTAAGGTTTTTCCGCATATCCGAGCATGAGGCAAAACGTGCCGGTAAATGCATAAAGTGCTGTAAAACGTGCGGTATTTCAGCGGTTAGCATGTTGTAAATAAATAATAATAGTCTTTAATTGTCTTCCATAATGTAGGATAGTCTTTGGAAGATTTTTTTTTGAAAGGGGGAGGAGGTGTATTTGATTATGTAGCAACCTATGGAATGTATATTTATAGGCATCCCTTATAAAAAAAAAACTACTATTGTTTTCTATTACACAGTCTGAATAGGAACTCCACTAAAACAGCAATAGAGACTCCACTAAAAACTGCAAAATGCACACAAATGGACTTTTCCTCCAGGTACAGGCAGGTCTTACACTGATCGGTAAGTTATGTGTTAACATTCCCCCAAATTGCCATGAGAATAGCGATTTTTGGTAAAATTAATGCAAATTACCACATAATTTACCACATGCATGACTAAAATCTACCAGAATTGCCAAATCTCATTACTGTATGCGGTAAATTACGGTACATGCGGTAATTTGCTTGAAAACCCCACCAGAATGGAGGCCAGTATATCAGCGATTAGACTCTAGCTCATTACATTGGGAGCCTTTAACGATGGGTGTCAACACGCAGAGAGAATCTGATTACTGGTGATCTGCAGAATCACCCGCAATGCAGATATACACCAGATTATGGATGATCTGCAGTATCACCAATAATCCGGGTATGTCTAACCTCTGGACACCTGTATAATGTGAGTGTTTGGTGTAACAGTACAACTCTGAGTATAGACCACCAGGGACCCCGGTGGCCTGAGTGACTTGAGGCATACTCCCCTGACTGTCGGGAATATTCCTGTAGCCTGAGGACTCCCTAGGAGAGGGACCCAGGCTGGGTTGCAGGAAGCCCTGCTGCTAATAAGAACAGACTGGCCCTAACTATGTGTGAGGGCCTATTCTCTATGCCCTGGAACCGGGCTAAGGCAAATACACATACAATACAATCCTAGCTCTGGGTGTGAGGTCCATGATCACAACACCCTGGAACTAGCCTACCGAATACCCTAATCTTGGGTATGAGGTCCGTGATCACAACACCCCGGAACTAGTCTAGAGCATAACATCGAACTGACACAGTATCCTAGTCTTGGGTGTGAGGTCCGTAGTCACAACACCCTGGAACTGGTCTAAAGCATAACATAGAACTGACACAGTATCCTAGTCTTGGGTGTGAGGTCTGTAGTCACAACACCCTGGAACTGGTCTAAAGCATAACATAGAACTGACACAGTATCCTAGTCTTGGGTGTGCGGTCCGTAGTCACAACACCCTGGAACTGGTCTAAAGCATAACAGTAAAGCCACAAGAGTAATCTAGCTCAGTGTGAATCCCCAGGTCCACCTGGCTCTTAACACACTGTAGGATCTGACTGTGGTCTGTGTGCCAACACGTAAGCATTCGCAACGGCAGACAACGTGAGACTGAAAGACAAGCAGCTATATAGTGCAGCGCAGATCAGCGCCGCCCAGTCCCCTTCAGCCAACCGCCGTTCGTTCTGGGATCAGCTGACCAGTAGAGTCAGCTGACCCCTTTCTGCTTCCCATAAAGCTTCTGCCTCTTGCCGCGCGCGCGCACGTATTCCTCAGCCTATGTGCACAGGAAGGCTGAACCACATCAGACACGTCGCCACGCAGAAACCACCGGGCTGAACATGGAACTAGCTTCCGCGCCGTCAGAGCATCCTTCACAGAGCCCTTTCAGACTGGCACGGTTACCGCAGCCTAATTATTCCCTATGGGGGAGTTCACACTTCCCACGTTGCGGTACGCTGCAACAGAAGTCCCCGCTCTAACGCTAGCGCAGAACTACATTACTGTGCGGCTTACGTGGCGACCTGCGGTGATCTGCGTCAGCCTGGAAGTCATGTTAGTCTATGGTGATGCGGATATTTTAACCATGTTGGCGTGCGTGGAAGCATCTTGTTGCATTACACTTCTGTGCAGTTCTGTATCCCCGACTACAAGCGCATGTCACTTCCTGCTTGGCTGGATGCCAGACAGGGAACACTGTGTACTATGGCGGTGTTCCTGTAGGGCCTGTTTGTAGCGGTGCGATGGGGAGTGACATTTGCGACGCATCGCTACAGCCAGTTGGCAGTGTAAAAGCGGCCTTAGCCAGCCCAGATCCAGCTCTATTTTTACAGTGTGTTGTGTAGATGCCTGAATGTGACCACAGGTAGTGTGCAGCTTGTCTGGTATGCGGGGTGACTGCTGAGATCTGCATCTGAGGATTACATTCATCACTCTTCATGTCATTTTAAAGGAGGAGTCTTTAATGTTTTGTGAATTTTGCTTCCCTTTATCCTTAATAAAGTGTTATATTTTGGAATGGTGAGGCCTGATTCAGCTTTCTTTTCTCTTCTTGTTTTCCTTAATGCTTTGAGTCTATTACCTTAGCTGCAGGCCTATGAGAGTGCATGGAGCAATGTATAAATAGAGGTGACTGTCTGACATCCCCCTCTTCATGCTCTGGTGCGCCCAGATTCCAGATGGGGGGAATCCCGCTCTTCCTGAATACTGTCTGGGCGTTACCTTTTATCGTTTCCAAGTAGCTATGGGCGTGGTCTTACAGGCATAGGGGGGGGGGGGGTGAATGTGGTGGTCATCTCTGGTCCGGACCCCCATCCACTAGACAGGACCGCCTTCCCCCAGAATCTGAGGAACAGGTAAGTAAAATCATTCACGAGTTCCCAGACAAGCAGATTATCAGGCCATGCAATTCGGTATCACATAGCCCGATATGGCCAATCTTGTACGGGAAACCAACCAATGGAGGATATGCATGGACTTGTCAGCAGTAATTTTGGTAGGACATCAGACTATCACTATGGCAGCCCACAGAGCTTGGTAAGTCCTTATGTAAACTGTTGGGAGCACCATTTAGAGATGGCTCGAATCTCCGATTTTAGGTTCACGAACCTCTAACGCGAACTTCCGCAAAAGTTCAGGTTTGCGCGAACTTTCGCGAACCGCAATAGACTTCAATAGGGAGGCGAACTTTGAAAACTAGAAACATTTATGCTGGCCACAAAAGTGATGGAAAAGATGTTTCAAGGGGCCTAACACCTGGAGGGGGGCATGGCGGAGTGGGATAGATGGCAAAAGTCCCGGGGGAAAATCTGGATTTGACACAAAGCAGCGTTTTAAGGGCAGAAATCACATTGAATGCTAAATTGCAGGCCTAACGTGCTATAAAACATCTTGCATGTCTATACATCAATCAGGGAGTGTAATTAGAGTTCTGCTTCACACTGACACACCAAACTCACTGTCTAACGCACCGCAAACAGCTGTGGGGGCTTTGCTATTAACCGCAGATTTTTACTGTAATGTAAAAAGCAAATAATCTGCATTATCTGATATGCGGCAATTTTAAGCCAATCAGAGAATGGGGATGAAGGTGGAAATTTCAGCATTCTCTGATAGGCTTAAAATTGCCGCATATCGGATAACGCGGATTTTCTGCATTTTACATTACAGTAAAAATCCGCCAACTTCAGCGGTTAATAGCAAAGCCTCCGTAAGTCCTAGAAACACCAAATGTTCAGGGTTTATTGAACAGAATCTTGTGAACAAGATGAAAAAAAAAGTTTTCAAAAAGACCTTATAGTTTTTGAGAAAATTGATGTTAAAGTCGGCGGAAATTTCCACGATTTCCAAAAGAAATCCACATCGGAATGCGGAAATTGGTAGCGGAAAGCGGAATCGGTAGCAGTAGCGGTAATTGGCAATGGCGGAATGCGGATTTTCAGCAAAATCTGAAATGGGCATTTCCGACCATCCCTAACCACTGTACGCATGGCACGCTCCAGGAAGTAAGCGTAGGGGATCAAGTCGCTGATGGTGCCTTCACTGCGACTCACCAGTTTGGTCACCTCCTCAAACGGCCGCATGAGCCTGCATGCATTTCGCATCAGTGTACAGTTGTTGGGCCACAACATCCCCATCCTCCCAGATTGTGTCCTTCTACTGTAATTGTACAGGTACTGGGTGACGGCTTTCTCCTGTTCTAGCAGGCGAGAGAACATGAGCAGGGTGGAATTCCAGCGAGTCGGGCTATCGCATATCAAGCGTCTCACCGGCAAGTTGTTTCTACGCTGAATGTCCGCAAAGCGTGCCATGGCCGTGTAAGAGCGCCTGAAATGCCCACACAACTTCCTGGCCTGCTTCAGGACATCCTGTAAGCCTGGGTACTTGGACACAAATCTCTGAATTATTAGATTCAGCACATGTGCCATGCAGGGTACATGTGTCGGCTTTCCCAAATTCAAAGCCGAAAGGAGATTGCTGCCGTTGTCACACACCACGTTGCCTATCTCCAGGTGGTGCGGGGTCAGCCACTGATCCACCTGTTTGTTAAGAGCAGCCAGGAGAGCTGCTCCAGTGTGACTCTCCACTTTGAGGTAAGACATGTCTAAGATGGCGTGACACCGTCATACCTGGCATGCAGCATAGGCCCTGGGGAGCTGGGCTGTGTAGCTGGAGAGGAGATCGCAGCACCACTAGAGTTGTACTGCCACTCAGCCAAGGAGGAGGATGATGACAACAGTGAAGAGGATGTAGCCGGAGGAGAAGGTGGCAGGAGGCCTGCCTGCAAGCCATGGAGGTGAAACAACTAGGTCCACTGCACAGCCACGTATTCCCTCCTTGACAGCGGTCACCAGGTTGACCCAATGGGCTGTGTAAGTAATGTACCTTCCCTGACCGTGCTTTGCAGACCAGGCATCTGTGGTCAGGTGGACCCTTGACCCAACGCTGTGTGCCAGAGATGACACCACTTGCCTTTCAACTTCACGGTACAGTTTGGGTATCGCCTTTTTTGAGAAACAGTTGCGACCTGGTACCTTCCACTGCGGTGTCCCAATGGCCACACATTTTCAGAAGGCCTCCGAGTCCACCAGCTGGTATGGAAACAGCTGGCGGGCTAACAGTTCCGCCAAGCCAGCTGTCAGACGCCGGGCAAGGGGATGACTGGCAGACATTGTCTTCTTCCGCTCGAAGATTTCCCTCATGGACACCTGGCTGCTGTTGTGGGCAGAGGAGCAGGAACCGCTCAAGATGAGATGCAGAGTGGAGGAGGCTGGAAGTGATTGTGAAGGTGCAAGGGAGAAAGCTGCTGAAGATGATGCACCTGAAGGAGGAAGAGGAGAAGGAGGGTGGCTTTGCTTTTGGGTGCTGTTTTTCCTCAGGTGGTCTTGCCATTGCAGTTTGTGCCTTTTTTCCACGTGGCTTTGTAAGGCACTTGTCCCTACGCAGGTGTTGGCCTTTCCACGGCTCAATTTTTGGCGGCAGAGAGAACAGATGGCATTGCTCTGATCTGAGGCAGACACACGTAAAAATGTCCACACCACTGAGCCCAGGGGTGATGGCACTATGGTGGCGTCAGCAGCTGACGTTGAAGGGCATGTTGGCTGGCTGTCCATAGGTGGTGATACATGGCGCCGGACACTGCTACCAGCTGTTTCTGATGACGAGCTCCCCCTGCTTCTTTCAGGAACTCGTCTCCTCCTACTCCTCTCTGACTCCCCCTCTGAACTGTCCCCCTGTTCATCTCCCCTATTGGGAACCCACGTGAGATCTGTATCAACATAATCAGCATAATCATCCTCCCCAGCTTTGTTTGCATCAGACACCTCCAAAACTGCACCAACAGCAGGTACTTCATCATCATCCTCCTCACACCTTACATCCATAGTGCCGCCTAACTCAGACATAGGAAATGGTGTAACTTGCTTAGCGCCTTCATCTTGTTGTAACAATAATGGCTGTGAGTCAGTTAATTCCCCACCAAATAACTAGAGATGGCCCGAACGGTTCACCGGCGAACGGTTCCAGGCGAACTTTGGGTAGTTCCCGATCGCATGCAAACGCGAACTTTCCCGGAAGTTCAATTAGCCCCCATAGTGCACTATTAGGGTCAACTTTGACCCTCTACATCACAGTCAGCAGGCCCATTGTAGCCAATCAGGCTACACTATCTCCTGGAGCCACCCCTTATATAAGGCAGGCAGCGCCGGCCATTACAGTTTTATTTATTTATTTAAGTATTTATATAGCGCCGACATATTACGCAGCGCTGTACGGATTATATTGTCTTGTCACTAACTGTCCCTCAGAGGGGCTCACAATCTAGTCCCTACCATAGTCATATGCATGTATGGTCTAGGGCCAATTTTTTGGGGGTAAGCCAATTAACTTATCTGTATGTTTTGGGGATGTAGGAGGAAACCAGAGTGCCTGGAGGAAACCCACGCAGACACGGGGAGAACATACAAACTCCTTGCAGATGTTGACCTGGCTGGTTGTTCGTGTCCCTGCATTACTTAGTGAAGGGAAAGCTGCTGGCAGACTCTCATAGGGAAAGATTAGTTAGGCTCTTGTAAGCTTGCTCCTTGCTGATTCTTATTGCTAAAATAGCACCACACAACAGCTCTTTTGAGAGCTAATCTTGTCATTTTTTTTTCACTTCCCCCTTTGCTGTGTGTGTTGCACCAGCATCATCCAGGGGGGCACATGATCTTTCTGAAGTCTTGAATTGAAGTCTGTAAGCAGTATCACCATGTGTCCCACTGCTTTCATCTAGCAAATTAGGCAAATAAGCAAGCTCATTTTACTCTTGGGTATATCGCAATGGTACATGCTAGGCTGGCTTCAGCATGTAGCATTGGTGGTATAGTGGTGAGCATAGCTGCCTTCCAAGCAGTTGACTGGGTTCGATACCTGGCCAACGCATGTGAGGTTGCTTTTGACATTCTACAAATCCCTAAGCAAGCTCATTTTTCTCTTGGGTATATTACAATGGTACATGCTAGGCTGGCTTCAGCATGTAGTGTTGGTGGTATAGTGGTGAGCATAGCTGCCTTCAATGCAGTTGATCTGGGTTAGATTCCTGGCCAATGTATGTGAGGTTGCTTTTGACATTCTACAAATCCCTAAGCAAGCTCATTTTTCTCTTGGGTATATCACAATGGTACATGCTAGGCTGGCTTCAGCATGTAGTGTTGGTGGTATAGTGGTGAGCATAGCTGCCTTCCAAGCAGTTGACCTGGGTTCGATTCCTGTCCAATGTATGTAAGCTGGCTTTTGACATCCTACAAATCCCTGGAAGACAAGACAAGACAAGAGGAGGAAGGGAGAAGATTAAACTCCCTGATTGATGTATACACATGCAAGATGTTATAAAGCAGTTTAGGCCTGCAATTTAGCATTCAATGTGATTTCTGCCTTTAAAATGCTGCTTTTCATCAAATCCAGATTTTTCCCCAGAACTTTTGGCAGGTATTCCACTCCGCCATGCACCCCTCCAGGTATTAGACCCCTTGAAACATCTTTTCCATCACTTTTGTGGCCAACATAATTTTTTCTAGTTTTCCAAGTTCGCCTCCCCATTGAAGTCTATTGCGGTTCGTGAAAGTTTGCGCGACCGAACTTTTGCGGAAGTTCGCAAACCCGGTTCGCGAACCGAAAATCGGAGCAGGGTCAGGGGAAGTGCAGCAGGTTTCAGCTCTGATCCGGTTCCATCCGCTGCCAAACACCCAGCAGCAGCGTGAAAGTCCGCCACTGCCAAGCACTGCTGCAAATGGTCACCCTGGGGAAGAACAAGCTTACGGCAGACCACGTCCTAGCCAAGCTCCAAGAGCAGGAGAGGAGTTGGCTGACCCCCAGAGGCCTCAGAGTCGGAGAGGTGGTGGCTGACAATGGGGCAAACCTAGTTGCCGCTATCCACCAGGGAAACCTCCCCCACATCCCCTGTCTGGCCCACGTCCTGAACCTGGTGGGGCAGAAATTCCTGCACACCTACCAGGGGATGGACACTCTTTTGGGAGTGGCAAGGAAAACCGTGGGTCACTTCCGCCGCTCGGATGGTGCCACAGCATCCCTGGAAGCCGTGCAGATGGAGCTGAACCACCCACGGCATCGGCTCATTATAGTTGTTCCAACACGCTGGAATTCCACCCTGGCAATGTGTGGATGTCTGGTTGAACAGAGGCGGGCTGTCAACCTCTACCTGGCCAAAGCCACCTTGGAGGCCAACTTGTCCAGGAGCGGCACCACCCAACTCCCGGACATCATCCTCAGTGCTGATTGGGGAAAAATGCAGCTGGTGTGCTTGGTGCTGGCACCCTTCCTGGAGGCCACCAACATGGTCAGCCGGGACCATGCGTTGCTGTGTGAGTGGGTGACCATGGTGTGCATGCTGGAAAAGGCCCTCGATGCTCTGCTGGAGGTGGGAGAGGAAGCCTTGATCCAGAAGGAGCAGCAGCAACCTTCACAGTCCACCTCTGTGCAGCAGGAGGAGGACTTGGAGGTCCCTGACCTTGAAGAGGAGGGGGCACAGCGGAGTGCAGCTGCAGTAGTGCGGGGGTGGAGAGAGCAAGATGAGGCTCCGGAATCAGAGGAGGAGGACAGCACTGTCAGCAGGCCAGAAGATGATGGGTCAGCAGAGATGGCAGCCCTCTTCCCCATGGCAGTGCACATGCTGCAGTGCCTGCGCAAAGACACAAGGGTGAAACAGATTTGTGCTTGGGAGGACATCTGGATCACCCTGATGCTGGACCCATGGCTGAAGGGGAAGCTGGCTCAGTTCCTGCCTGTAGGAGCAGACCCTGTGCGCCAAATGAGGGACTTGCAGCGGATTGTGGTTCGTCGCTTGGAGGAAGCCTTCCCCCAGACTCCCACCCCCCCTGCTGTCACAGTCCAGCCAGCACAGCAGCAGGTGCCTGCATCCAGCAGCAGCAGGTGCCCAACAAACCTGCTGTCTCTGACAAAGGCGCTCTACGCCAGGCCAGTACCGCTGCCTACAGAGGAGGTGCCTGCAGCAGCATCCGACTCTCAAAGCCAGAACCAGCACCTGACCCGGATGGTGACTACATGGGGTCCTACAGCGGGCTTGACACCGACACCCCTGTGGACCCCTTGGATTACTGGGTCAAGCACCTGGATATCTGGAGCGAGCTGGCGCAGTACACCCTGGAAGTGCTGTCCTGCCCGCCTTCCAGCGTGATGTCAGAAAGGTGCTTCAGTGCGGCCGGTGGCGTGGTCACTGAGAAGCGCTCTGTCTGTCCCCCCAGTTTGTGGACAGACTGACTTTTTTAAAAATGAACCAGGCTTGGGCGGTTGGTGAGTTCCTGGCCCCTGTTGTTGGCAAGAAAGGGAAATGAAGTGGCTGAGTGGGAATCACTATGCCTGCTTCACCACCCTTTACCACCACAACCTCCTGACTCCATCTTGATTAAGCCAGGTTAAAAAAAAATTCACACCTGTGGTACCAACACACTAAGTGCCATGGTCAACTATGTAAACACAATTGTAAACACAATAGCGGTGTAATTTTTTTGGAGGTCTCTGTGCTGTCCGAGTTGTGGGGAGGCCTCAACTGAGGCAGTACGACCACTTCCTGGAACCTAAAAGAGAGAAAGGACTGGCCCTGCAAGAACCGCACCACACATATGTAGTAGAAAAATACAAAAAAGCCTTTATTTGTACCATACAGTGAATAAAACCATAAAAACAAGAGCACATAAAGAATTAACTTCCCTCAATGAACAATATATGGATCAATAACACACATGCATATGCGTGACTGTACAACAGAACACACCGGATGGCTGCAAGTAAAGAAGTGAAAAGAGGCTGGAAAAAAGCAGTAGGACACCCTGTAAGAAACAGGGTGAAAGGATGGGAATGAGGAGGGGATGACAATCTTGGTCCCCTGTCAGTGGTTCGGACAGTGAGAAGAGTGCCCACAGAGTAGCAGTCCCAGGCAGCGTGTGTGAAAAGGTGATGAGGACACTGGCCAGGAGACAGTGAGAAACGAGTGTGCAGCGGCAAAGCCGAGCTGCCTGGGTGCAGAAGGAAGGGTGTACAGGGCTGAAAGCCCAATCAAGCAGAAATCTGAGTGATGTGAGAGCCAGAGGAGGGAGAAGCTTACCGGTGGTACTGGACAGGAGGGAGTGCGTGACAGGAGCCGTCGCGATTCGCCGCAAAGAGCGGCTTCTTCCGGGCATGATAAAGCCCATTCAGCGTGGGGTTAAATAGTCGCATGCAATGACGCACATACGCGTCAAATGACGGCGGCCGGGGCGGAGTCAGAGGTAAATGAAAAGTGTGTGGCAACACACGGGGATCAGTCTCCACGTACGCATTGACGTGGAAGGCTGTCCCCACCTCGAGAACGCCCCTAACAGCCGCAGCCATCATGGAATAGGGAAAGAACGGGCACTAGAATTAAAAAACCAGTATGACACATACAAAAAATATCTAAATATTACTAAATATGCAAATCTCTAGTTATGGCTACCTAGAAAGGGACAATTGTCAGACTTGAACATAAAATATACATGAGTATATTACAAAATTGGGCAAATTGTAGGTGGAAATGGCCAGAGAATACATAAGCATCTGTACATATAAACAGGTAAGTGTTCTACTGACACTCAATGGACGAACCTGATATTGCTGACCAAACAAAACAAATCAAACTTGATAGAAATAGAACCACAATGTGGAAAATAATGGACATACAATGCAAAAGGTATTTGTCAGTCCATGAGACAAGAATCCAGTCACCCCCATCAACCCCAGAAAACAATCCTCCGCAAGGGCTAGGGAGTTGGTAATGTGGTGGTGAAGTCAACCTTCAGAGTAATTCCATTCGGCAGGAGGACACACACAAAGAAAGAGGGCCTCCAGGTTGGAAATGCAGACCTCCAGATCTAAAAAGAATAGATTATATTGTAAGTAAAAACTCCAAAAAGGTTCAAGAAACCAAGTTGACCACATAGTCATGCATAAAAGCACGACCAGCAGCCAACGGAGACCATATAATTACTTCCTGGAACCTCTCCTAATGTTTTACTGTGCCGTGGTACCTACACTAGGTGCCATAGCGATTATATGAACACAATAGCTGTGTAATTTTTTGGGAGGTGTCTGTGCTGTCCGAGTTGTGGGGATGCCCCAACTGCGGCAGTACGACCGCTTCCTGGAACCTAGTCCTGATGTTAATTGACAGCCATTTTTTTTGGGGGGGGGGGGATTTTAAGTCCCCACATCATCAATTAGTGTTTCCCTTTACAAAGTAATGAAGCTACATGCCTCATATACCCTTAAAAACGTTTTTAAAGCAATTTAAAGGCCACTTCCGGTTTTTATCTGGATATCCGAATCCGTTGGATACTGTGGTCGAATATTCGACCCGGATTGGAAAATGTTTTATCCAGATATCCGACCCGGATCAGATAGAGGGGTATCCGGATCCGAATTAGTTCCAGATAGTGAAAAGTGGTATCCGAGCACCACTGGACATACATGGCAGCAGGCAGCCTAGGCCATGGCACCTAGCGGTGGTACCACTGCACCTAAAGAAAAACCAGGCCAAATTTGCAGGGAACTGAAGATTGATGTTGTTCAAAAATAATTCCCAGGCACCTCATGTCCTCCTGTCACCGACAACAGGTGCCTGGAACGTGCCTTTAATCCAGGACTAGTTAACCTTGAGGAATGTGAGTCTGTTCACGGACTCTGTGGACAGACGAGAGCGCTTCTCAGTGACCACGCCACCGGCCGCACTGAAGCACACCTCTGACAGCAAGCTGGAAGGGGGGCAAGACAGGACTTCCAGGGCATACTGCGCCAGCTCACTCCACATCTGCATGCGCTCGACCCAGTACTCCAAGGGGTCCACAGGCTCCTCGTCGCTAGTGTCAAGCCCGCTGAAGGACCCCATGTAGTCGTCCACCATCCGGGTCAGGTGCTGCCTGTGACTTTGAGAGGAGGATGCTGCCGCACGCACCTCCTCTCTCAGCTGCTCTACCGTCAGGTAGCATGTCTTTGTCAAGGCCCGCAAGTCCTGGGCACCTGATGCTGCTGGCTGCAGGCACTTTGTGTGTCCTGGGCAGTGGGCACCTGATGCTGTGCTGGCTGGACAGGGACAGAGGGGGTGGAAGGCTGGGGAAAGGCTACCTCCAATCGACGAACAAGGATCACTTGCAACTCCCTTGTTCGCTGTTCAGGGTCTCCAGCAGGCAGGAACTGAGCCACCTTCCCCCTCAGCGGTCCAGAATCGTGCTGATGCAGGCGTCCTCCCTTGCTTGCATCTGCTTAACCCTGGGGTCTGTGCGCAGGCACCGCAGCATGTACCTTGCCATGGTGACCAGGGCGGTCCATCCAGCAGAGACATCAGGGTCAGTGGCCTCAAGTTCGCTGTCCTCCTCCTCCTCTGGCCCCTGAGCCTCTTCCTCCTCTCTCCACCCTCTTACCACTGCTGCTGCGCTCTGCTGTTCCCCCTCAACAGCAACATCCAGCACCTCCAACTACTCCTCCAACAACTCAAATTCCTGTGCAGAAGTGGACTGCGCAGGCGTCTGCTGTTCCAGCTGCTTCAGGGCCTCCTCTCCCACATCCATCAAATCGCAAAGTGCCCTGTCCAGCAGACAAACAAAGGGCACCCACTGGCAGAGGGATGCCCGTTTCTCGCTCACGAGGTTGGTTCCCTGCAGGAAGGGAGCCAATACCAAGCAGACCTGCTGTATCTGCCCCCACTGTGTGTTGGAGATGAGCTGGAGTTTGGTGGTGCCGGTGACAGTGGCATCAACGATGTACCGGTGGACAGCCCTCCTCTGCTCAACCAGCCGCTCCAACATCGCCAGGGTGGAATTCCAGCGAGTTGTCACATTGATGACAAGGCGGTGTCGTGGCAGGCCCTCGCGCTGCTGAATGTCGGTCAGGCTTGCTGCGGCAGCGGCTGAGTGGTGGAAACTGCGAACAATTTTCTTAGCCGCTTCCAACAGATCCTCCATCCCCTGGTAGGTGCGCAGGAACTTCTGCACCACCAGGTTCAGGACGTGGGCCAAGCAGGGGGGCGTGGCTCAAGTGTCCCCTGCTGATGGCAGCCAGCAGTTTTGCCGCATTGTGGGACACCACCAATAAGACTCCCAAGCCTCTGGGGGTCAGCCACGTCTTCTCCTGCTCCCTCAGGTAGCAGAGCACGTTGGCTGCTGTCAGACTGTTTTGTCTGGGCCTGCTGCTTCCTCGCGAGCGCATTCCACCAGGCTGACCCAGTGAGCCATGAAGGACAGGTAGCGGTCTGTCCCAAAATGGCTGCTCCAGGAGTCCATGGTGATGTGGATCCGCTTACTCAGGGCGTGATCGAGCGAGCGGCTCACGTTCGCCATAGGAAACCGATGCAGTGCTGGGATCACCGTGCAGAAGGAGTGACGGCTGGGGATTTGCCACTCCAGGATCCCAAACTGTAGGAGCATTCGGATGTCACTCCCCTCCTGCACAAAGGAGTATGGCAGGAGCTGGGAGCACATGGCCTGGGCAAGCAACCTGTTCAGCACTCAGATGCGCCTGTTGGTGGGAGGCAGAACCTAGGTCACACTGGGGAAGGACTCGCTGAGCAGGGTCTGGTGGCGTTTGCCTGCACAGGAGGATGAGGAGGCCACTGTGGAGGGAGCAGATGAGGCCACTGAGGACTGGCTGCCCGGGGGGGGGAGCAGTGACTTTATGCACTCCTGCTGCTGATGCTGGATGAGCAGGAGGGTGGGATGCTGCTGCTGTTGAAGTCTGTGCAGTGGCTGTCTGGCTCTGACCACTGCCTGCACCACTGTCTTTCACCTTCATAAAGTCACTGTAGTCCACAAAATGTTTTGTCTCCAAGTGGGTCTGCAGGCACGAGGGACCCAACTTGGGGATTTTAACTTGCCCTTCCCGCTTGAGGGTTGAGTAGCTTTTTTTGTCTTTGGAGGTGTAATGATCTGCGCTGCTGTCTGCACAGGCAGACAGCTGTATGACCATTTGTTAGGTCTGAGTGCTGCAGGTCCCTGGAAAAGAGACCTGTCTCCACTCTGCAAGTTGCAGAGTTGCTGTTCTGGGGAGGAATTTGCATCCACTTGTCATGCAAATTGCTTAGCTGCTTCCTCTGATGGCTTGCAGTATAAAAACCATTTCCTCCCAGAATCCCTTGCTGGTCATGATGGTTTGTTCCTGCTAACTTACCTGGAGTCTCAGCCTTTGCTAATTGTTTGCTAAGATTATCTTAGAGTAATTCCTTGGGAGTGCACTAGGCATTCCTTCTAGTGTAGTCAGGTTGTTGTATTATCTGTATTGCCTTGTACTGTCTGTTGCGATTGTCTTGTCGCCAGCGGCGGTCGACAGGAAATCGTTCTGTCTGTTGGGATCGCATTCGCCCTAGCGGTAGTGGCGGTGGTTCCTTCTGTACTCTGTCTGGGAGTGTAGGCCAGAGCTGCAGTTGCTACTGGTTACTCCTTCTGTCTGTCTTGTCTGGATCGCATCCGCCCTAGTGGTAGTGGCGGTGGTTCCTTCTGTACTCTGGGAGTGTAGGCCAGAGCTGCAGTTGCTACTGGCTACTTCTTCTGTCTGTCTTGTCTGGAACGAACGCTTGCTGTAGGCTCGGTGAGGTAACCGTTTAGCAAGCGTTCGCGTTCTCTATTAGTTTTCATGTTACATTGGTTAGTTAGGGTTGGCGTGCTTTGTCTCTGTTGCGCTTTTCGTGCGGAGACCGCGCCATTAGCGTGCTTTGTCTCTGTTGCGCTTTTCGTGCGGCAACCGAGCTTAGCGAGAGCGTTTGTTATTTTCCTTGGCATTCTGATCATTGTTATTTGTTGTGGCTTTCTTGCTACACTTGTGCTCTGTCTTTATTTGGTCTTGTGTCACTGTTGGCAATCGACACTCTTGCGATTGTGTTCCCACTCGGTTTACGCTGTTGTGTGTTCACCATCGCCGGGTGGCGACTAGATTGGTAGCCACACATACATTCTGTCGCTGTGCTCACTCTCTCTCTCTGAGGGCTATCTTGCCCTCCATTGTTGCAATTCGTACAATTCCCATCTGGCATCTGTGGCAGTGCAGAGGGGTTGTTCCTCTGCACTCCACAGCTCCATCTGCCGGTGGGAATTTCCCTCTATAAGTTCATTACACCAAAGCTGGGTTCTGCCATTTTATACGCTTGTGGAGGACTTCCACAGTGTCAGCACACATCTTGTGCGCTGACCACGGAGATAATTCCACAATCGTTACAGGAGGGGTGGTTTTTTTTTGGCTGGAGCTTTGGTGTGGGTGGTGGTGGTAGCGGCTGAAGCAGTAGGCTGTGGATCCTGCCTTCCATGCCCTTTGCTGGCCGCCTTGCTGCTGCCACGCCTCTGTGCCGGAGACGCCTCCTTCTCCGATGACGTGCTTCACCCAACTGTGCTGGTGTTGGCACATAGGGACGGTCCCCCACCTGATCACCATCATCCCCAAACATCTCCTCTGAGCCCTCAACCAACTCCTCTGTCCCAACATCCCCTGCATCAGGCCCCCCCTTCTCCTCCGGAAATTCCACTTGTTGTGCGCCGCCAACAACAAACTCCTCCACCTCAAACTCCTCCTCCTTGCATCCCCCAACATCTCCACATCAAACTGAGCAACCACATCCATCAACTCGCTCGCGGGCCCAGGTGTCAAGAGAGCGCTCAGTGAGGGCAGGCTGGCCGCTGGGGTCGACGTGACCTCAAGCGGTGGTGGAGGGCGGCTGCTGCTGCGGACCAGAGTGCTGGTGGTGGCACTGGTGTCGCTGGCGCTGGAGGTCTGGCTGGAAACGGTGGCTTGCTGCTCCACCATCATTTCCACCACAGCCTGTGTCTGACTCTCCGCAATGGGCCGGGGACGACGACCCAAGGCAAAGATGGGCACAACATGCTGCTGCTGCGTATCTGCTCCCTCCTCCACAACTCTGCGGTCAGTGGCTGGCGGCGGACCAGTCACAGTCCTGCTGGCAGTGGCGCTGCCTCTCCTGCTGGTGCTTCTACCTCTACCAGTCATCGTACAATTATACAAATAGTACAGTAAGAAAAACAAAAAAATATATATGTAGAAAAGGCGAGAAAGGGTGTAAACTTTAATAAAGAGTCTGGGTTGGTGGGTGAGTGACTATTTTTTTTAATAATAGTAGACAGCCAGTACTTGTAGTGTAGTCTACAGTAGTCGATAACTAACTCGTGTGACCGACAGTGGCAATCAAAGTCTGTCACACACGGACGCAATCAATAGGGTCAGGCAGAGATGACAGGCAGTCACAGATCACAACAGATGCTGCCCTCTGTAAAGTAACTAACACAGTACTCAAGCTAATAAACTCAACGACTAACAGTAGAAATTAAGTAAAATAGTACGTAGGTAAATAACAACTAACTATAATACCTAGTAGTAGTAGTGTAGTAGACTAGTAGTCGATAACTAACGCGTGTGACCGACAGTGGCAATCAAAGTCTGTTACACTCGGACGCAATCAATAGAGTCAGGCAGAGATGTGACAGGCAGTCACAGATCACAACGGATACTGGTCTGTACAGTAACAAACACAGTACTGAAGCTAATAAACTCACAGACTAACAATAGAAATTAAGTAAGATAGTACTACTAACTATAATTCCTAACCTATTCACTTTTAGTCCTTAAGGACTATACAAGCTCTGTGCTTAATCCAAAGAAAATATTACAATTAGGAATATAATAATACAATCATAAAATGTTGCACTTCTGCAATTGCGCAGCTACACCAAGCTGCCCAGTGCAGATTAAATGAATCAGTCCAGCTTAGTGCTCTCAACACCTTCCCAATTCATTAACCAATTCATGTGTTAAAAAGTCCCAATCACTGAGACTTTATGCTTCGCTGGAGTCAAAACATAGGCGAGCTATTCCTTGTTGTAAAGTCCAAACATTAAAAACTTGACTAGCGCTGTGTATATAAACAGTGTGTCACTCCCACCACCAACACCTAATGGAGAGCAGCTCACCAATTTCGTTGGACCACAAACAACAATGGTCAGATGCGCATGTGCGGCATTCAGGGCTCCCCTCGCCTAAACGACCTGTTCACCTTTGCAGCAGTCACCATATGCAGATATAGGTCCAATACTTGCACTTTAGCGTTCCCTCAGAATAAAATGCACAACGCTCATAGTGCAACACTGTTTAAAAGCTTTACAATTTATTTCAAGTTTACACTTACAGATTCTGCAGATAATGTAGCGCATAAAGTTTAGCCACGGGCTCTCCCCCGTCTGGCCTCCCGGTCTGGCCAGCAAGTATCATCAATCCCTCCGTGTGGAGACCCTCCGGCTACCTTCTCTAATCTGTAGTGCTTCAAGTGCGCCGTTCGTAGCTCCGCCCTATCGATTTCGTCAAAGGCATGACTCATCAGGGGCTCGTAGCTACGACAGCGCTATCCTGCCGTTATTTGCTATGGAGCAATTTGATTGGCTGCAATGTGTCTCCTCCCCAGTTCAATAACACTTTATGCACTAGCGTGCGCTCCTCCGTGACACAAGGAAATAGGTGCTGTTGGTCACAGCTGCCGCGCATGCCAAAAAAAAGCACTTTAAATTCATTCTTGATGCAAATATGCATCTTAGGTGTTTATTATAATGAACCTTTAATTAAAAATTAAAAACCTCTAAAATTGATACAGACGTTGCTTTCCCTTGGGCAATTTCTCTGGGAAACACCATCAGGTGGGGTCTTACATGGGGCAAGCTCGTGATTTACATAATCTTAGTGTTTCCGTCTCACTTACAGAATCATCATTCCTTATCCAATACTGCCATCCTGTGGCCATTCTTTTCAACTACGATTGAGTTCACATTATCATACTTTTATTCCCTATCTTATACTGCCATCCTGTGGCGTTTTACTATACTGCATCCTCATATTTATTTCTATACGTCCACACACTACAAGAGTAATAAGGACAATATATAAGATGTATTTTATGCAGCCTAATTTCTACTGTATGTTCTAAAGCAGTGTTTCTCAACATTTTATTGGCATGTACCCCTTTTAAAACCCTGTACTCACCAAGTACCCCCTAGCATAGTAAACATTATCACAAGTACCCCTTGACAAATATATATTTAATCGTAGTACATGATAATTGGTTTGAAACAATTTCCAAGCACTTACTTTTGCTTTTAATTAGCTAAAATACTTATTTGGTGTTGTTTAAATAAGATTTGTCATTTTCTAAAACTCTAAATTGGTTATTCTTGGTTAAGTATATCAAGCCTGAGTACCCCCTGGAACCTTCAGAAGTACCCCCTGGGGTACGCATACCACACGTTAAGAACCTCTGTTCTAAAGGATTTGGATTGCTTCTTTCCATGCAGATCTCACTAAGCTACCCACTGTTGGAGCTAGCATTAGGCCCCCCAAATTTAGTCTATCCTTGTTCAATAAAACATTTTAAGTCTATATCTATATTGAATCCCTTTGGGCTCAATGTTTCCATTTCATATATCCACTTAGTCTCTTTTTGAGATAGTAACCTTATAAAGTTACCCCCTCTCCAGTTATTTTGGACCTTCTCCAAGCCACAGAAGAAAAAGGTGGTCAGAATTTTGCTGATGTTTCCAATAAAAATGAGATGACACACTATGGCCTTTTACACCATTTTTTATGTTGCGTACATGCCTTCCTATTCTAGCCCGTAGGGTCCTCTTTGTGCGTCCAACGTACTGCGTTCCACATGTACACCATAGTAGATACACCACTCCCTTGGTATTACATGTTATATTTTGCCTAATTCTTTTCTCCACCCCATTAGAATGAGATTTGGCCTTAAAGCTTCTAACTCCATTTGCTTCCCTACACCCCACGCAATCTCTGCATAGAAAGAAGCCCTCCTTCTGCTAAAAAGCTCCCATAATTGGTTTTGGGGGGTCTACACAACTGGGGACCAAAAGATTTTTTAAGTTTGGGGCTCTGCGGTATATAGCGGTATATAAACTGCCTGTCTGGTATTGCCGCACCCAAAACTGGGTCCTCTTTCAGTACTTCCCAGTGCTTGCGCACGATGTGCTCTATCATCCTATATTGTTGGATAAAATTTGTGATGAAAGCAACTTCCTGTTGGTTACCTGCATCTTTTATATGATCTTGCAGGTAACTATCTCTACTCACTCTCCCTACTTCCATCATATTCCTCTGTAAGTCATTTTTGTCATATCCTTTAACTTTAAACCTGTCTATCATTACCTGTGCTTGACATACATAGTCCTCCATTTTAGTACAGTTCCGTTTGTGGTCCAACGAAATTGGTGAGCCGCTCTCCATAAGGTGTTGGTGGTGGGAGTGACACAATGTTTATATACGCAGCGCTGGTCAAGTTTTTAATGTTTGGATAATCCCTAACCTACCTACCGTATATACTCGCATACAAGCCAAATTTTTGACCCCCAAAAAGGGGGCTAAAAGTTGGGGGGTCGGCTTGTATGTGAGTCTTGGGTGGTGGGTGGTGGTCCGCGGAGCCCCCCCCGGCCCACTCCCTCCGTGGCCACCGCTGCTATTACCTGTTCAGCCGGCGTCCGCTTCCTCTAATCCGGGTGCCCCTCTCGCTCTGCTCTCCATCATGCGTATTAAGTGTATCACCGTTACCAGGGGAACCGCTCTCTCCTGCCTCGTCACAGCAGCAGCGCCAGGCGCGTTGCTGTGATACACTTAATACGCATGATGGAGAGCAGAGCGAGAGGGGCACCCGGATTAGAGGAAGCGGCCGCCGGCTGAACAGGTAATTGCAGCGGCAGCTGCAGAGGGAGCGGGCGGGCGATCGCTATACTGGGCACTATACTGGCTATACTGGGCACTTTACTGGCTTTACTGGGCACTATACTGGGCACTTTACTTGCTATACTGGGCACTTTACTAGCTATACTGGGCACTATACTGGCTATACTGGGCACTATACTGGCTATACTGGGTCACTATACTAGCTATACTGGGCACTTTACTGGCTATACTGGGCACTATACTAGCTATACTGTGCACTTTACTAGCTCTACTGGGGCACTACCTACCAATACTGGGGCACTATACTAGCTATACTGGGGCACTACCTACCCAGACTGGGCACTATACTAGCTATACTGGGCACTATACTAGGCACTTTACTAGCTATACTGGGGCACTATACTGGCCACTATACTAGCTATACTGGGCACTTTACTAGCTCTACTGGGGCACTATACTAGCTATACTGGGGCACTACCTACCCATACTGGGCACTATACTAGCTATACTGAGGCACTACCTACCCATACTGGGCACTTTACTAGCTATACTGGGCACTATACTAGCTATACTGAGGCACTACCTACCCATACTGGGCACTTATACTAGCTATACTAGGACACACTGGGGGGCTGCACCAATCCAGCATTTCCTATCCCTGGCTTATATGGGGGTCAATCATTTTTCCCTGGTTTTTCAGGTAAAAGTTGGGGGGTCGGCTTATATGCGGGTCGGCTTATATGCTAGTATATACGGTAAGCTAGTAGTAGGCTAAGGCTACCTAGGCTAGCAGGCCTAGCCTGCACACAGACCTAACACTAGCCTAGCACAGTATACAGTATATACACTACACTAGCTGACTGAATTATAACAATCAAATCACTATCTATCTCTACAGCAATATAATAAATGTGTTTAGAATGTGGTTAGTATGTAAATCGCTATGTTCAGCCCCGTTTCTATGGGCGTGCGACACGTGCCATCTCCCGGGGCGCTATATTTTGCGGCAGGCGGGGGGCGCCGGGGCCGGGGGAACGGACATAATAGTTACAACTCACCTTCTCCAGCCGTTCCCCCGCAGCTTCAATGTCTTTCCTCTCCCGGCGTCCGTCGCCTGGTAACAGCGCCCCCTGTGATGACGTATTGCGTGTCATCACAGGGAGCGCTGTAACTGAGAAAGATGCCGGGAAAGGAAGGACATTGAAGCAGCGCAGGTTCGGCGGAAGCACGTGAGTTGTAACTATTATGTCCGCTCCCCCAGCCTGCAACACAACTGCGGGCACCTACCTAACTGACCTAAACTGCGGGCACCTACCTAACTGACCTAAACTGCAGGCACCTACCTAACTGACCTAAACTGCGGGCACCTACCTAACTGACCTAAACTGCGGGCACCTACCTAACTGACCTAAACTGCGGGCACCTACCTAACTGACCTAAACTGCGGGCACCTACCTAACTGACCTAAACTGCGGGCACCTACCTAACTGACCTAAACTGCGGGCACCTACCTAACTGACCTAAACTGCGGGCACCTACCTAACTGACCTAAACTGCGGGAACCTACCTAACTGACCTAAACTGCGGGCACCTACCTAACTGACCTAAACTGCGGGCACCTACCTAACTGACCTAAACTGCAGGCACCTACCTAACTGACCTAAACTGCTGGAACCTACCTAACTGACCTAAACTGGGGGCACCTACCTAACTGACCTAAACTATGGGCACCTACCTAACGGACCTAAACTGCTGGAACCTACCTAACTGACCTAAACTGGGGGCACCTACCTAACTGACCTAAACTGCGGGCACCTACCTAACTGACCTAAACTGCTGGAACCTACCTAACTGACCTAAACTGGGGTCACCTACCTAACTGACCTAAACTGCGGGCACCTACCTAACTGACCTAAACTGCTGGAACCTACCTAACTGACCTAAACTGGGGGCACCTACCTAACTGACCTAAACTGCTGGAACCTACCTAACTGACCTAAACTGGGGGCACTTACCTAACTGACCTAAACTGCGGGCACCTACCTAACTGACCTAAACTGCTAGAACCTACCTAACTGACCTAAACTGGGGGCACCTACCTAACTGACCTAAACTGCGGGGCACCTACCTAACTGACCTAAACTGCTGGAACCTACTTAACTGACCTAAACTGTGGGAACCTACCTAACTGACGTAAACTGCGGGCACCTACCTAACTAACCTATATTGCGGGATCCTGCCTATCTAACCCATACTGCGGGAACCTACCTAACTAACCTATACTGGGGGAACCTACCTAACTAACCTATACTGTGGACACCTACCTAACTAACCTATACTGCGGACACCTACCTAACTAACCTATACTGCGGACACCTACCTAACTAACCTATACTGCGGGAACCTACCTATCTAACCTATACTGCAGGAAACCTACCTATCTAACCTATACTGCAGGAAACCTACCTAACTAACCTATACTGGGGGAACCTACCTATCTAACCCTTACTGGGGGAACCTACCTATCTAACTCATACTTGGGAAACTACCTATCTAACCCATACTGGGGGAACCTACCTATCTCACCTATACTACGGGAACCTACCTATCTAACCTAAACTGCAGAAAACCTACCTATCTAACCCATACTGGGGAACCTACCTATCTAACCTATACTGCGGGAACCTACCTATCTAACCTATACTGCGGGCACCTACCTATCTAACCTATACTGCAGGAAACCTACCTAACTAACCTATACTGGGGGAACCTACCTATCTAACCCTTACTGGGGGAACCTACCTATCTAACTCATACTTGGGAAACTACCTATCTAACCCATACTGGGGGAACCTACCTATCTCACCTATACTACGGGAACCTACCTATCTAACCTAAACTGCAGAAAACCTACCTATCTAACCCATACTGGGGAACCTACCTATCTAACCTATACTGCGGGAACCTACCTATCTAACCTATACTGCGGGCACCTACCTATCTAACCCATACTGGGGGCATCTATATGGGCTACTCTATACTGGAGGCACCTACGTAGCTAACCTATACTGCGGGCACCTATGACTGGCTCTATGGGGGGGGGGATTTTACACCCTCGCCCTGGGTGAAATTTAGCCTAGAAACTGCCCTGGCTATGTTTAACAGGTGAAAAGCACTTGCTCAGACACGTAGCAGTAGAAAAGGAATCTAAGGGACCATCTACTTACAGTATCAAACGTTTATTGAAAAAAGACCAAAAATAGATAGAACATTGCATTCAAAAATAGATAGCACATTGCTTCTGTGCCCTGTTCTTGGCACAGAAGCTTGCCCCGAACAAAAGATCAGCTCAAGGTAACTAATTACAACCATTAGGCTTGCATAGATGTGTTACCAGACACCTTTGCGGGCTCTCACCACCGCTGGGTTTCACTGTTGCTGTCTTATCTTTTGGCAAGCTTTTGTGCTGATACACTGGACTGCCTAACACTTTGTGAATTGTGCTCTGCTTGGCTGGAGACTGCTTAAAGGGAAGGTTCAGGGAGGGTGGGTAAAAAATCAAAATCAATTTCCACTTACCTGGGGCTTCCTCCAGCCCGTGGCAGGCAGGAGGTGCCCTCGCCGCCGCTCCGCAGGCTCCCGGTGGTCTCCGGTGGCGCGCCCGACCTGGCCAGGCCGGCTGCCAGGTCGGGCTCTTCTGCGCTCCAAGGCCCGGAACTTCTGCGTCCAACGCCGGCGCTCTGACATCATCGGACGTCCTCCGGGCTCTACTGCGCAGGCGCAGAACTACTGCGCCTGCGCAGTAGAGCCCGGAGGACGTCCGATGATGTCAGCGCGCCGGCGTGGGACGCAGACGTTCCGGGCCTTGGAGCGCAGAAGAGCCCGACCTGGCAGCCGGCCTGGCCAGGTCGGGCGCGCCACCGGAGACCACCGGGAGCCTGCGGAGCGGCGGCGAGGGCACCTCCTGCCTGCCACGGGCTGGAGGAAGCCCCAGGTAAGTGGAAATTGATTTTGATTTTTTACCCACCCTCCCTGAACCTTCCCTTTAACCCTTTATGTACCTGTACATAGCCTGGCTGGAATAATAAGTGGATGGCATATTCAGCAGTGCATTTTGGAGTGCAGTTATAGGTTCCTTGCCTGAACTGTTATTGACATTAGCGTGATTTTGCAACAGTAACTCCATATGGAAGACAAGTATTAACCCCTTGAATTTCGAACTGGTGCATTACTTGAATGAAATGAGCCCCCCCCCAATACTTTGGGGAGCAAAATAACATCATTGTGGGTGCTCTGAGTTCTGTGTAGGGGGAATGTCTGTCATGGAGGAGTGAATGTGGTTTGTCAGCTGACAATAGAGGCATACACGGCTGTGAATTTTAGGGGGGATAAGAGAATGCAATGTGCTATCTATTTTTGGTCTTTTTTCAATAAACTTTTGATACTTTAAGTAGACGGTCCCTTAGATTCGTTTTGTACAGTATGCATTTTAAGGGAAACGGCTCCCCAATTTTTGGGTTACAGTCCGGTTATTACTTCTAGCGCTCCCCAATTCTCTTCTTCTTGCTCAGACACGTAGCAGCACTGGAGATGCTCTCAGTACCACTTCGTCACACAGCAAGGATGGGTTCTGCAACATGGCCGCCGCCTTATATAGAGGAGGGGAGGGCCAGGCTCCCCTCCTCTGATTGGTTGCTAGTGCCTCGGCTAGGGGCCTTCTGATTGGCCCAATGACGTCATCACCTGGACACTGAAGCCGAATTCGTGATCACGGCCGAATTCGAGAGCACTATTAGGAAAAATTTGACTTTGAATTTGGGAGCAGGATCGCTATTAGAATTCAGCAAGCATGAAATTCTACCCGTCATCACAGGTAGAATTTCGAATTAGCGAATTTGGAGAGCAACCCTGGTGTTCAGCAATACAAGTAAATTACAACAAAGATAATGTTACCTTGATGTGGTGCTTACTTCTGCTGAATTACTGGTGAATTGGGGTAAATTAGTTTTTTCGCCCTTTGAAAGCTGCCCTTAGACATCGAACCTATTTGTCGGTGAACCGACAATGTGCTCTCCTTATATACACAGAGCTACAGCAATGTGTAATCAGGAAGGCCTGGTCAGCTGGCAGACAATATGCAAATTAAGTAATAGGGGTGGGTTTGTCTCCTGCAAGTTCAAACAGATCTGTATGTGATACAGGCTATGATGGAAATTGCAGAGCAGCCACCAGAAAACAAAGTGTGAACAAACAAAGCCAGAATTCAATAGCAATTACAATACCGTCTGTAATGTTACTCAGGTGCTAACACTATTACAGAGGAAGATCAAGAAAGCAAAAAGTGAACAAATACAAAAGATGGACATGATCAGACATACACAGGCAGATATCTGTCAGTTCTTCTTGTGTGGGTGGCAATGGCTGCCTCTTGCCTTCCTTCTGTGTCATCCTGTGAGAACTATACTTTGTGCTTGATCATGAGTGTTTTATTGCCTGTGCTTCTGACTTCACAGCCCTCCACCACAATCTGGATAGACAGTGTTTTACTCCTATTTTATCCAAATACACAAAATGACTTGAACATTCCTAGTTGTTGGGCATCAGTACTAGTGTTGCAACGGTATGAAAATCCACGGTATGATAACCGTCAAAAAAAAATACCATGGTATGACGGTATACGGTATTACACAATTCTCATTTCAATTAACCTGAGCCTGCATGATCTGTGGCTGGAAATGCAGGTTCTCTTTAAAAATGAACTTATCTGCCGTGGTGGCAGTAAGGTCACAGGTGACATGGGGAGAGATCAGACACATTAGACTTTGATTATGGTAGGATTAGATTGTGAGCTCCTCTGAGGACAGTCAGTGACATGACCATGTACTCTGTAATGTGCTGCAGAAGATGTCAGTGCTATATAAATACATAATAATAATATGGTAGGACATTACACTATGACTATGGTAGGATTAAATTGTGAGCTCCTCTGAGGACAGTCAGTGACATGACTATGTGCTCTGTAAAGTGCTGCAGAAGATGTCAGTGCTATATAAATACATAATAATAATATGGTAGGACATTAGACTATGACTATGGTAGGATTAGATTGTGAGCTCCTCTGAGGACAGTCAGTGACATGACTATGTACTCTGTAATGTGCTGCAGGAGATGTCAGTGCTATATAAATACATAATAATAATAATAATATGGTAGGACATTAGACTATGACTATGGTAGGATTAGAGTGTGAGCTCCTCTGAGGACAGTCAGTGACATGACTATGTACTCTGTAATGTGTTGCAGAAGATGTCAGTGCTATATAAATACATAATAATAATATGGTAGGACATTACACTATGACTATGGTAGGATTAGAGTGTGAGCTCCTATGAGGATAATCAGTGACATGACTATGTACTCTGTAATGTGCTGCAGGAGATGTTAGTGCTATATAAATACATAATAATAATATGGTAGGACATTACCCTGTGACTATGGTAGGATTAGAGTGTGAGCTCCTCTGAGGACAGATAGTGACATGACTATGTACTCTATAATGTGCTGCAGTAGATGTCAGTGCTATATAATTACATAATAATAATATGGTAGGCCATTAGGCTATGACTATGGTAGGATTAGATTGTGAGCTCCTCTGAGGACAGTCAGTGACATGACTATGTACTCTGCAATGTGCTGCAGAAGATGTCAGTGCTATATAAATACATAATAATAATATGGTAGGACATTAGACTATGACTATGGTAGGATTAGATTGTGAGCTCCTCTGGGGACAGTCAGTGACATGACTATGTACTCTGTAATGTGCTGCAGAAGATGTCAGTACTATATAAATACATAATAATGCTATGGTAGGACATTAGATTATGACTATGGTAGGATTAGAGTGTGAGCTCCTCTGAGGACAGATAGTGACATGAATATGTACTCTGTAATGTGCTGCAGAAGATGTCAGTGCTATATAAATACATAATAATAATATGGTGGGCATTAGACTATGGTCGGGTTAGATTGTGAGCTCCTATGAGGGCAGTCAGTGACATAACTATAAATGTTATAAAATCTTTACTGAAGCACTATACAATAAATACATCATAAACTTAATACAGGTCAGAGAGAGGAAAGTGAGAGAGAAGGAAGGTAATACACAGCAGTCTGTGAGAGAAGGCACATAGGGACAGTAATGCTGGGTACACACATTGCGTTTTCCCGCTCGATCCTGGTTGATCGATTATTTCCGACATGTTCGATCGGGTCTCGATTGATACAGCTGTCGATTTGCTCATGTTAAAGCGGAATATAACCCTGCATTTCAACTTTGCTCTAAAACATTATTTACAGCATATTATATGCAAAAAGCATTTTTTTTTACTAGACCAGCATTGGAAGGGTTAAACACAGAGGTTTAAAGTTCCGTGGAGAGATGTGCAGAAGTTCAGATTGTTACATTCTATTTAGTCAAATGTATCTATTGAGAAATGTTACACACTCTTTGGCTGTCCTCCAGCTCCTTCTCAGTCAGAGAGAGTGAGTCACATTCAACACTTAGATACATTTATGTAAACAAAATGTATCTATGTCAGCTTCGGATGCGTCTGCAGAAATCTCCAGGAATTTTAGAACTCTGTGTAACCCTTCCAATGCTGGTCTAGTAAAAAAAAAATGCTGGTTGCATATAATATACTGTAAATAATGTTTTAGAGCAAAGTTGAAATGCAGGGTTATATTCCGCTTTAAGTATGCAAAACCGACAGCTGTATCAATCGAAACCCGATCGAACATGTCAGAAACAATCGATCGACCAGGATCGGTCCCACCGATCGAGTGGGAAATCGCAACGTGTGTACCCAGCATAAGAGATAGCAGAGAGAGATGCAAGAAAGTGGAAGAGTGTCAGGAAATAGAGGAGGTAGAGGAAAAGGGGGGGGGGGGAGGAAGGCAGATAGAGGAATGTAGGAGGGACAGATGCTGAAAAATGTGTGAGAGTCGTATCATCTGCTCATTTTTCTTATCTTTTTCCATTCACTTCTATGAGAAATCGAGCGCAGAATGGATTGGAAGGAATATCGGACATGACGGAATGATCTATCCGATCCATCTATCGAGAGGAAAAACGTATCGTGTGTACGCAGCATCAATTCTATTGTGGTGAGAATAGACTACAAATCTCGGGTGTCTTATTCTGTAATATGTGGTAGTATTTGGTTAGTTTCTAATCCATTGTAACTTGCTATGTGTTGAGTGGGAGATAATTGCTGCATTTCATAACTGGTTTAGATATGTGCATTGTGTAGAGCTGGCCATACATCTGGAAACTTGGCAGTCAATCGACCATCTGATTCCTTTATTATAATGGGATGACAGAGCAGAAAAATGACAGGCTGAAAAACACAGGCAGACATTACATACACAGGCGCAGCTAGATGGCATCACTGTAACTCTACACTACCACAGGCTAATTTGCATACTGCACAGTGATTGGAGAAAGGAGCTGCTTGAGGAAGGAGGGGTGGAGGAAGTAGAAATCAGCTGGATGGCACTGTAAACTTGCCAACCAACATATGGCTGCACACTGCAGTGTGAATGCAGTAACAGAAATAAGGACATCTGATACTTCTATTACAGAAAACATACATTTTTATTTATTAAAGCAGTATTAAGCAACACATCAGATATTTTTACAGTTTCTAATTTTAAGGTCAGTTCCACTTTAAGGTCAGACACTCATCATAACATGCCTACCGCTGCTTACCCCTCATGTTATGCTGCATTGGAGTACTCCTCATTCCCTTCTGGAAGAAACTGGTAACTACAGCGATCACTTCTATGTTGCCTGTCCACATACACCAAGCCAATACAGAGCTTCATGTCACTAAGTCTATGGATGTTTTGCTGATGTTAATGGAGAATCCTTCGTCACGATGTAGAACTCTGATGCCCTAGGCTGAATGTGTTAACCCTTGTGTTTGCATTACCCTCCCTTGTCTGTCTGTGTTGGTGTTGCCAACAACAGGGGGGAATGAAGTAAAATTGATAAAATAATAAAATGGCCACCTGTAAGCCATTTTGCCATACTCCCTTTGCTCTATAAAGTTACTCATATAAGACTAGTTCTCTTCTTTCACATAGTTTCATGGGTTTGGAATGTGCTACTAGGGATGATTTGTGCTGGCTTACAGATAAGAGATGGCGCCCTGTGAATCTCATCAATCAAACTAACTTTAAACTAAACAAGCTACTATTGAAGCAAATACCTATAATAATAATTAACGACTAACTGACTTCATCTATTTAAGCATTTATATGTATTCATGTATTCATTTATGCAGTATTGTGTGTTCCAATAGTTAGCTCAGATATTTTGTAAGTATCCAGTTGTTGTCAGAGTAGGAGGAATGATTGTGATGTGTAATTGAGAGCAACTTCTCTTCCGAGCTTTCCTTGTCAGAAATTGCTATGATTCAGTGCATGTCTCCTGTACAGTAAATAAACCAATACTTTACTTCCAAGACATCCATTTGTGGTATTTCACAACACGGTGATAAAAAAAAATGCTGAGAGTGGCGATAGATAAGAACAGGCAGAGAGTGGTGATAAATAAGAACAGGCAGACAGTGGTGATAAATAAGAACAGGCAGAGAGTGGTGATAAATTAGAACAGGCAGAGAGTGGTGATAAATAAGAACAGGCAGAGAGTGGTGATAAATAAGAACAGGCAGAGAGCGGTGATAAATAAGAACAGGCTGAGAGTGGTGATAAATAAGAACAGGCTGAGAGTGGTGATAAATAAGAACAGGCAGAGAGCGGTGATAAATAAGAACAGGCTGAGAGTGGTGATAAATAAGATCAGGCAGAGAGCGGTGATAAATAAGAACAGGCTAGGAGTGGTGATAAATAAGAACAGGCAGAGAGCGGTGATAAATAAGAACAGGCTGAGAGCGGTGATAAATAAGAGCAGGCAGAGAGCGGTGATAAATAAGAACCGGCAGAGAGCGGTGATAAATAAGAACAGGCAGAGAGTGGTGATAAATAAGAACAGGCAGAGAGCGGTGATAAATAAGAACCGGCAGAGAGTGGTGATAAATAAGAACAGGCAGAGAGCGGTGATAAATAAGAACAGGCAGAGAGGGATGATAAATAAGAACAGGCAGAGAGCGGTGATAAATAGGAACAGGCAGAGAGTGGTGATAAATAAGAACAGGCAGAGAGTGGTGATAAATAAGAACAGGCAGAGAGTGGTGATAAATAAGAACAGGCAGAGAGCGGTGATAAATAAGAACCGGCAGAGTGGTGATAAATAAGAACAGGCAGAGAGTGGTGATAAATAAGAACAGGCAGAGAGTGGTGATAAATAAGAACAGGCAGAGAGCGGTGATAAATAAGAACAGGCAGAGAGTGATGATAAATAAGAACAGGCAGAGAGTGGTGATAAATAAGAACAGGCAGAGAGTGGTGATAAATAAGAACAGGCAGAGAGTGGTGATAAATAAGAACAGGCTAGGAGTGGTGATAAATAAGAACAGGCAGAGAGCGGTGATAAATAAGAACAGGCAGAGAGCGGTGATAAATAAGAACAGGCAGAGAGTGGTGATAAATAAGAACAGGCAGAGAGTGGTGATAAATAAGAACAGGCAGAGAGCGGTGATAAATAAGAACAGGCAGAGAGTGGTGATAAATAAGAACAGGCAGAGAGCGGTGATAAATAAGAACAGGCAGAGAGCAGTGATAAATAAGAACAGGCAGAGAGTGGTGATAAATAAGAACAGGCAGAGAGCGGTGATAAATAAGAACAGGCAGAGAGCGGTGATAAATAAGAACAGGCAGAGAGCGGTGATAAATAAGAACAGGCAGAGAGCGGTGATAAATAAGAACAGGCTGTGAGCGGTGATAAATAAGAACAGGCAGAGAGCGGCGATAAATAAGAACAGGCAGAGAGCGGCGATAAGAACAGGCAGAGAGCGGTGATGAAATAAGATTAGACTTAATTTATTATCATATAACGGAGCATTAGCGAATTGACACACATGCTTTATTTTATGAATTTCACCTGTAATTTACAGTAGTAAAAAGGTTTCTGTACTGTTAGCCAAACAAATTAAGTGGGTAGAAATATACAAAGTCTTGTAAAAGTAGCACATTTTAATGGCTAACTTATAAAGTTAAGTGATGCAAGCTTTCTGGGATCTAGTCCCCTTCTTCAGGCATATTTCCAAATGTTAGCTGAAGTAAAACACTGATGCAGGTAAATAGGAAACACGTAGATGGCAGTTGTGCTGGTTACTGTTTAGCAGTTAGATGTCAGGTGATCAGCAGGCTGGAACCAGTGAGCTCATGCAAGCAAACATGAAATCATTTTTTTTAAATTAAATTCAGAAACCTGCTGGATTTCATGTGTGCTTGCATGAGCTCGCTGGCTCCAGCCTGCTGATCACCTGCCATCTAACTGCTAAACAGTAACCAGCACAACTGCCATCTTCGTGTTTGCTATTTACCTGCATCAGTGTTTTACTTCAGCTATCATCTGGAAATATGCCTGAAGAAGGGGACTAGATCCCAGAAAGCTTGTGCTAACATCTGGAAATATGCCTAAAGAAGGGGACTAGATCCCAGAAAGCTTGTGCTAACATCTGGAAATATGCCTAAAGAAGGGGACTAGATCCCAGAAAGCTTGCATCATTTAGCTTTATCAGTTAGCCATTAAAAGGTATTAATTTTACAAGACTTTGTGTTTTTTCTACCTATATAATCTGTAATTTATGCATTTCATCTGAACAGTAGAATCCCTTAATAACAGGAGTGTCAAAGTCAAATACAAAGTGGGCTGCAATTGCCTCAATGTCTACTGGCCATCTTACTCCCTTTTAAAGTTCCCTGGTGTCTTATGGCTCCTCTCCAACACCTACATAGTTCTCTGGTGTCTAGTGGTCCTCCCTTCCCTACATAGTTCCCTGGTGTCTAGACTCCCCCATCCCTATACAGGTCCCTAGTGTTCAGTGCTTTCCCCCCTACCTCCCCCATATGGCTTTCCTGGTGATCTAGGGCTTCTCCTCCAATATAGCTTCCCTGGTGGTCTATAGTGGGCCATACGTAATGCAAAGTGGGGAAACCACTTGAGGGCCAAATTTAATGTCTCTGAGGGCCAGATTTGGCCCACGGGCCGGAGTTTGACTTGTATGCTTTATGGTGAACTCCAAGGGACCAAGAAATGACTTACTATTTTAGGAATGGTCTTTATTTTAGCACCACATTTGGTAAAATAAGAACAGCTTAGTGAATTCATCTTGTGATAAATCCTATGCAAATGAGGAAAACCTCCAGAAATGATAAAATTACCACTAAAAATGTTTAGTGAATCAAGCCCCAGTGCAGTAATAGAGCTTCTCCCCAGTGATGAGAGAGGGATAAGCGGAACTGAGGAAGCCTGTTATTGGCTGCTGCACTCCCCTCCTCCTCCATCCTCCCCTACTGCCTGCTATGCTGGGGAGATGGAGAGCAGTATGCTGTGGCCACTTCAGGTTCACTGGAGGCAAAGCTATCACTGAGCCTTACTTATCACCAGTGTGAGATCTCTTATGTACGACAAGATGTGGTTTCTGTACAAAACATTTCCCACACTCAGTGCAGTAATAGAGCTTCTCCCCAGTGATGAGAGAGGGATAAGCGGAACTGAACAAGCCTGTTATTGGTAAAAACAGGGAACACCAAGAGCCTCAATAGTGTAATAGGTACTGGACAAGGTGGCAATAAGTTTGTATTGCTAGATACTCACAAGTCAGGGTCACCAGCAGGCAACCACTGTAAAGGCAGGTGGGGAGATTATCCTGACCCCACTCAGGATTAAGAAGTCCCTCTCTGTAGACAGGAAGAAAGGGGTAACACCCCTCCACCAAGGGTGGACTCCAAATTGTATACAATGAACAGAGGCGCCAAATGTATAAAATTAGATTAAATGAGCTTAAAAACCAACTTAATTGGCAAAAATGAAGGAGGAAGTGGTGGTCTTACCTCCCTCAAGCAGACACGACAACGACTGCGATTCAGACAGTCAAACACATTTATTAGAAACTCCCAAAAAATTGCAACGCGTTTCGCAGGCTCAATCCCGCTTCATCAGGCAATACAGGGAGGAGTGCCTGCGAAACGCATTGCAATTTTTTGGGGAGTTTCTAATAAATGTGTTTGACTGCCTGAATCGTTGTCGTGTCTGCTTGAGGGAGGTAAGACCACCACTTCCTCCTTCATTTTTGCCAAATAAGTTGTTTTTTAAGCTCATTTAAACTAATTTTATATTTTTGGTGCCTCTGTTCATTGTATACAAGCCTGTTATTGGCTGCTGCACTCCCCTCTCCATCCTCCCTACTGCCTGCTATGCTGGGGAGATGGAGAGCAGTATGCTGTGGCCACTTCAGGTTCACTGGAGGCAACGCTGTCACTGACCCTTACTTATCACCAGTGTGAGATCTCTTATGTCTGACAAGGCTTTCTTTATGTCTAAAGCTTTTCCCACACTCAGCACATGAATAGGTCATCTCACCAGTGTGAGATCTCTCATGTCTGACAAGGTATGATTTCAATACAAAACATTTCCCACACTCAGCACATGAATAGGGCTTCCCGGCAGTGTGAGATCTCTCATGTAAGACAAGATATGATTTATCAACAAAACATTTCCCACACTCAGCACATGAATAGGGCTTCTCACCAGTGTGAGTTCTCTCATGCATGACAAGACGTGATTTCTGTGCAAAACATTTCCCACACTCAGCACATGAATAGGGCTTCTCTCCAGTGTGAGATATCTCATGCCTGACAAAACATGATTTCCTTGTAAAACATTTCCCACACTCAGCACATGAATAGGGCTTCTCACCAGTGTGAGATCTCTCATGTATAACAAGCTGAGATTTATATGAAAAACATTTACAACACTCAGCACATGAATAGGGCTTCTCACTAGTGTGAGATCTCTCATGTCTGACAAGATATGATTTAACTGCAAAGCCTTTCCCACACTCAGTACATGAATATGGCTTCTCACCAGTGTGAGAGCTCTCATGTCTGACAAGATATGATTTAACTGCGAAACATTTCCCACATTCAGCACATGAATAGGGCTTCTCACCGGTGTGAGAGCTCTCATGTCTGACAAGACATGATTTATCTGCAAAACATTTCCCACACTCAGCACATGAGTAGGGCTTATTTTCAGTGTGGGATCTCTCATGGCGGTTAAGATGTGATTTCTGTGCAAAACATTTCCCACACTTAGCACAGGAATATGGTTTTACACCGGTGTGAGTTCTCTCATGTAAGACAAGGTATTCTCTATGCCCAAAACATTTCCCACACTCAGCACATGGATATGATTTCTTACCACTGTGAGATGTCTTATGTCTAACAAGATTTATTTTCCGTTTAAAACATTTCCCACAATGAACACATGAATAAGGCTTCTCACCAGTATGAAATCTCTTATGTGTTATGAGGGTTCCTTTCTGTGTAAAACATTTCCCACACTCAGCACATGAATAGGGCTTCTCACCAGTGTGGGATCTCTTGTGAGTGACAAGCTTTGATTTCTGTACAAAACATTTCCCACACTCAGCACATGAATATGGCTTCTCTCCAGTGTGAGCTTTTTTATGACTGGCAAGCTGTAATTTCTGTACAAAAATGTTCCCACTCTCAGTATATGAATAGAGCTTCTCATTAGTGTGAGATCTCTCATGCGTAACAAGGTTTCCTTTAATTGAAAAGCATTTCCCACACTCAGCACATGAATAGGGCTTCTCTCCAGTGTGAGATCTCTTATGTATGACAAGGTGTGATTTTGCTGCAAAACATTTTCCACACTCTAAACATGAATAGGGCTTCTCACCAGTGTGAGATCTCTCATGTCTGACAAGCTGTGATTTATATATAAAACATTTTCCACACTCTAAACATGAATAGGGCTTCTCACCAGTGTGAGATCTCTCGTGTCTGACAAGCCTTGATTTATATATAAAACATTTTCCACACTCAGTACATGAATAGGACCTTTCACCAGTGTGAGATCTCTCATGATTGACAAGCTGTGATTTTCCCATAAAACATTTCCCACACTCAGAACATTTATATGGCTCCTCATCAGTGTGAGTTCTCTCATGTCTGACAAGCTTTGATTTATATATAAAACCTTTCCCACACTCAGCACATGAATAAGGTTTATCACCAGTGTGAGATCTCTCATGACTGACAAGGTTTGATTTCTTTACAAAACATTTTCCACACTCAGCACATGAATAGGGCTTCTCACCAGTGTGAGATCTCTCATGAGTGACAAGACGTGATTTCCATACAAAACATTTCCCACACGTGGAACAGGAATGAGACCCTCCAGCAGGGGGAGAGCTGTGCTGGGTATGAGGCCCCTCAGGGTTAGACAGGTGAGGGGAGTCTGGGGGCATATTTGGGGTCACCAGGATATCTGCAGGAGACTCTTGTCCAGTGACATCATCATCCGTTGTACAGTCTGTGGATACAGAGAGACGAGTCTCTGAGAGGTTCCTGATGCCGGGACTCCGCCCTGCAAATAGAGAAACATCATCACTTCCTGTTAGAGAATTCTGAGGGGAGGAGCAATTATCATTACGGAGGGTCAGTGCGCTGCTGAGAATTCCAAGTTGATACAAAATGTATGCAGAAGATAAATTGACCAAATACAGCAGCTGCATAACTTTGCATATAATTAGCAGGGCTGTGGAGTCGAGGAGTCGGAGCAGTTTTGTAGTACCTGGAGTCGCACAGAAATGCACCGACTCCGACTCTTAATAAATTTAAACTATAATTAAAAGAAAAAATATGATAAAATGTTCTATATCTCAGATAATAGTCAGTGATGAGCAAATCCGATCCGGATGCTACTCGGATAGTAGCTATCCGGATTTCTCCCAGTAATGCATTGCGGCCTGGGCGGGGGGTTTAATCCTTACCCATCATGACGTCTTCTTCGTCCGTCCCTCGGCGGCTCCCACGATGCATTCCACTCCGGCGTCACGTGACTACACACTTCCTCCTTCAACCCGGAAGGAGGAAGTGTTTTTTAGTCACGTGACGCCGGAGTGGAGCGCATCGTGGGAGGCGCCGAGGGACGGACGAAGAAGACGTTATGATGGGTAAGGATTAAACCCCCCGCCCAGGCCGCAATGCATTACTGGGAGAAATCCGGATAGCTACTATCCGAGTAGCATCCGGATCGGATTTGCTCATCACTGATAATAGTCATCATAAATAATTTATACATACAGTAATAGCTGTGCTTAGTCCACAGAAATGACGTTATAAACCAATCAAAAACAGTTAATTGTGCTGCTGCAGTAAAGCATTTACATATGTGATTGTGGCTGTATATCTGCTGTATACACAGGAATCTCTTATACATAATAAATGTCTGCTGTAGGAATAAAGCCTGATGTGTAGTTGAGTCACTAGTAGGGAGGGTCAATAAGATGCAAATATTTCTGTGTTGATGCAGGTTTATGCAAATGTATGCAGCTTGAAAATGGACCAATCAAATTCCACCTTTGCAGGAGCGGATTGGTCCATTTCAAGCTGCATACTTTCTCATAGTAAACTGCGCTCTTAATCCCATTAGTTTTCCAGTGTAAGAAGTACACCCAGGATACTCTATGGGCCTGATTCACAAAGAGGTGATAACTCAGTTATCACGCCTAAAAGACTTTAGGCGTGATAACCTTTGCACCGCTGAGTTAGCACCGCTTTGTGCTCTTTATCGCGCGCAAAGTCCTGCACGCAAAGTTTTGCGCGCACAGGCGCGCAATTCCGCAGACAGCGCCCATAGGGTTTAATGGGCGCACCGCGCACATCGCGCTGTGCGCTGCGCAATACCTTGCGCGCAAGAATTTCATGCGAGTTTCTTCTTATCACGCCTAAACAGAGTTTAGGCGTGATAAAGGGCTTTTCACTGGCATGCAAAGTGTTTGCACCACTTTCTGAATCAGGCCCTATAAGCACAATATAAAGCATCACATAGGGCTCAGTGCTGTATGGAAAGAGAAGCCATGTGTCTCAGACAGACTGCACACCCCTCGGACGTGCCATCACCAGACAGAATCATGAGGATTGCCAGCGACCGTAGTCCACGAAAAGTGCTTGTACTGTACCTCCAATGGGAGGACAGAGCTGCTCCTGTGCAGCAGAGAATGTACCAGGGCATGCTGGGATATTTCTAGGACAAGTGCTTGTACTGTACCTCCAATGGGAGGACAGAGCTGCTCCTGTGCAGCAGAGAATGTACCAGGGCATGCTGAGCCATTTCTAGGACAAGTGCTTGTACTGTACCTCCAATGGGAGGACAGAGCTGGTCCTGTGCAGCAGAGAATGCACCAGGGCATGCTGGGATATTTCTAGGACAAGTGCTTGTACTGCACCTCCAATGGGAGGACAGAGCTGCTCCTGTGCAGCAGAGAATGTACCAGGGTATGCTGGGCCATTTCTAGGACAAGTGCTTGTACTGTACCTCCAATGGGAGGACAGAGCTGCTCCTGTGCAGCAGAGAATGTACCAGGGCATGCTGGGCCATTTCTAGGACAAGTGCTTGTACTGCACCTCCAATGGGAGGACAGAGCTGCTCCTGTGCAGCAAAGAATGCACCAGGGCATGCTGGGCCATTTCTAGGACAAGTGCTTGTACTGTACCTCCAGTGGGAGGACAGAGCTGCTCCTGTGCAGCAGAGAATGTACCAGGGCATGCTGGGATATTTCTAGGACAAGTGCTTGTACTGTACCTCCAATGGGAGGACAGAGCTGCTCCTGTGCAGCAGAGAATGCACCAGGGCATGCTGGGATATTTCTAGGACAAGTGCTTGTACTGTACCTCCAATGGGAGGACAGAGCTGCTCCTGTGCAGCAGAGAATGCACCAGGGCATGCTGGGCCATTTCTAGGACAAGTGCTTATGCTTTACCTCCAATGGGAGGACAGAGCTGGTCCTGTGCAGCAGAGAATGTACCAGGGCATGCTGGGCCATTTCTAGGACAAGTGCTTGTACTGTACCTCCAATGGGAGGACAGAGCTGCTCCTGTGCAGCAGAGAATGTACCAGGGCATGCTGGGATATTTCTAGGACAAGTGCTTGTACTGTACCTCCAATGGGAGGACAGAGCTGCTCCAGTGCAGCAGAGAATGTACCAGGGCATGCTGGGATATTTCTAGGACAAGTGCTTGTACTGTACCTGCAATGGGAGGAAAGAGCTGCTCCTGTGCAGCAGAGAATGCACCAGGGCATGCTGAGCCATCTCTAGGACAAGTGCTTGTGCTGTACCTCCAATGGGAGGACAGAGCTGTTCCTGTGCAGCAGAGAATGTACCAGGGCATCCTGGGCCATTTCTAGGACAAGTGCTTGTACTGTACCTCCAATTGGAGGACAGAGCTGCTCCTGTGCAGCAGAGAATGTACCAGGGCATGCTGGGCTATTTCTAGGACAAGTGCTTGTACTGCACCTCCAATGGGAGGACAGAGCTGGTCCTGTGCAGCAGAGAATGCACCAGGGCATGCTGAGCCATCTCTAGGACAAGTGCTTGTGCTGTACCTCCAATGGGAGGACAGAGCTGCTCCCGTGCAGCAGAGAATGTACCAGGGCATGCTGGGTTATTTCTAGGACAAGTGCTTGTACTGTACCCCTAATGGGAGGACAGAGCTGCTCCTGTGCAGCAGAGAATGTACCAGGGCATGCTGGGCCATTTCTAGGACAAGTGCTTGTACTGTACCCCCAATGGGAGGACAGAGCTGCTCCTGTGCAGCAGAGAATGCACCAGGGCATGCTGGGCCATATCTAGGACAAGTGCTTGTACTGTACCCCCAATGGGAGGACAGAGCTGCTCCTGTGCAGCAGAGAATGCACCAGGGCATGCTGGGCCATATCTAGGACAAGTGCTTGTGCTGTACCTCCAATGGGAGGACAGAGCTGCTCCTGTGCAACAGAGAATGTACCAGGGCATGCTGGGCCATTTCTAGGACAAGTGCTTGTACTGTATCTCCAATGGGAGGACAGAGCTGCTCCTGTGCAGCAGATTAGGGGCGTGGCCATGGGGGCGGCGTGCTCTCCGGCCTACGCGTGCCTGCCCTTGGGAGGATGGGAGATGGAGGAAGTGTATGGCGCCCGTGGGTTCAACTAAATAATAATGATAGGAATATCCATTTAACATATGTGTATGATAGAAAAAAGATCACATTTCTGGATATAACTTTGAGAAGGGAAGGGAATAAATGAATCTCTGGGGCCCATAGAAAAGCAACGGCAGGTAACACGCTATTGCATGCCAAGAGCTTCCATCCCCATACTCAAATAAAATCCGTCCCCACGGGTGAATTTTTACGTATCAGAAGCAATTGTGCAGATTTGGATGAATATGAACAGGAAGGTAAAGCTTTGCAAAGGCGCTTAAGGGAACGAGGTTACCCTAATAGAATGCTTAAAAAAGCATATGTTGGGGCCCTAAAAACAGAAAGAGAACAATTATTGCGGAGAAAAGAAAATGAAAAGAATAGCGACAGTCAGGTTACGCACATTATAACGAGGTATGGAAGCCATTGGCAGCAGATGCGTGAAATACTGAATAAAAACTGGGGAGTATTATTGTTAGACAGTGATATAGCCAAAATAGTGGGTGAAGTACCACAAATAACAGCAAGAAGATGTAAAAATATTGGTGACATGCTGGTGAAAGGTGAGATGGCGATTCCACGAACCTGTAATCTAAAGGGCATGTATAGATGTGCTGGATGTAAGGTGTGTAGATTTGTGCAGCAGGGGGGACACCTTTACTAACAGTGATGGAACAGAAGAATACAAAATCAACAGTTTTATAAATTGCATGACCACTAGAGTCATATACCAGATAATATGTCCGTGTGAAAAGATTTATGTGGGCAAAACGAAGAGAGATGTGGGCTCCAGAATTAAGGAACATGGAAAAGATATTAAAGAGAAAGAGCAATCTAGTCCCTTAGCTGTACATTTTGAAGAATTTCATCAGGGCAATCCAGATGGGATGAAATATAGAGGAATTTATAGATTACAGATTAGTGGGAGACGGGGCGATTTCGATAAGATTTTATATCAGAAGGAATGTATGTGGATTTACAGATGTGATAGTCTAGTGCCCAAAGGTCTCAATTCTGATTTGAATTTAAAAGTGTTCCTGTAGCTGTAGCCCCCGTTTCTCTCTAGCTATTTATATTATTGAGGTAAAGTGTGAGTGATGAGTGTGTGGGGTTTGGTTTATTTCTCTTCTCCCCCCCCCCCCCCACCATCCCTCCCCGAACATTCAATTATTGTCTAATTAAAAGAAAGAATAAGAAATGTGCACATAAATGAAAGCCATCCATTGGATAGATAAAAGGAAAGCAACTTGGCAGGGAAAGAGTAAATGGAAAAATCCTGTGATGCACCTACTATATAAGGCCACTGGATGGCAGCACAAGTGCTTTTGATACTGAAGAAAGCTGGCACTCAGCTGAAACGCGTTTATCGATTGTGGTTGTGTTGGGCCACTGTTGCTGGAGGAGGTGTGAGAAGCCTGTGCTGTTTGCAGCATCCATGTGAGTGGAGAGGGGAGAGGCTGCTGCGTGTCCCCCTGACTACTTCCATATCATCTTTCCCCCACAGGGAGACGTCCCTGATGGGGCAGCAATCTGAGAAGCCATCCAAACTCACCTGCTCCCTCGCAGCCTTAGCGGGGTAGAGCGCAGCGTGCGGTGACTCAACCACCTAAGGCCCGGAACCTGTGTCGTGTCACTACTGCATGCACCCAGGAGGGTGCTGGTAAGCTAAATCACAACTCTGTTGATTGATTATTATAACTCTGAAGCACATATTTGCACTGTGAACTGCTACCTGCTGCATATGCTTTGCATCCCTGTTTGTGCTGGATAATACTATACACAGGCTTGCTGCTGGAGCAGCTTGGACTTGCATATTAGGTTGGATGTATTCATCATCCTGAAGCATATATTTGCATTGTGAACTGCTACTTGCTGCATATGCTCTGCATCCCTGTTTGTGCTGCATAATACTATACACAGGCTTGCTGCTGGAGCAGCTTGGACTTGCATATTAGGTTGGATGCATTCATCATCCTGAAGCATATATTTGCATTGTGAACTGCTACTTGCTGCATATGCTTTGCATCCCTGTTTGTGCTGCATAATACTATACACAAGCTTGCTGCTGGAGTAGCTTGGACTTGCATATTAGGTTGGATGTATTCATCATCCTGAAGCATATATTTGTATTGTGAACTGCTACCTGCTGCATATGCTTTGCATCCCTGTTTGTGCTGCATAATACTATACACAGGCCTGCTGCTGGAGCAGCTTGGACTTGCATATTAGGTTGGATGCATCCATCATCCTGAAGCATATATTTGCATTGTGAACTGCTACTTGCTGCATATGCTTTCCATCCCTGTTTGTGCTGGATAATACTATACACAAGCTTGCTGCTGGAGCAGCTTGGACTTGCATATTAGGTTGGATGCACTCATCATCCTGAAGCATATATTTGCATTGTGAACTGCTACCTGCCACATATGCTTCCCATCCCTGTTTATGCTGCATAATATTATACACAGGCTTGCTGCTGGAGTAGCTTGGACTTGCATATTAGGTTGGATGCATCCATCATCCTGAAGCATATATTTGCATTGTGAACTGCTACCTGCTGCATATGCTTTCCATCCCTGTTTGCGCTGCATAATACTATACACAAGCTTGCTGCTGGAGTAGCTTGGACTTGCATATTAGGTTGGATGCACTCATCATCCTGAAGCATATATTTGCACTGTGAACTGCTACCTGCCACATATGCTTCCCATCCCTGTTTATGCTGCATAATATTATACACAGGCTTGCTGCTGGAGCAGCTTGGACTTGCATATTAGGTTGGGTGTATTCATCATCCTGAAGCATATATTTGCATTGTGAACTGCTACCTGCTGCATATGCTTTCCATCCCTGTTTGTGCTGCATAATATTATACACAGGCTTGCTACTGGGGTAGCTTGGACTTGCATATTAGGTTGGATGCAACCATCATCCTGAAGCATATATTTGCACTGTGAACTGCTACCTGCTGCATATGCTCTGCATCCCTGTTTGTGCTGGATAATACTATACACAGGCTTGTTGCTGGAGTAGCTTGGACTTGCATATTAGGTTGGATGTATTCATCATCCTGAAGCATATATTTGCATTGTGAACTGCCATTTGCCGCCTATGCTTTGCAGCTTTGCTTGTGCAGGATAATACTATACACAAGCTTGCTGCTGGAGTAGCTTGGACTTGCATATTAGGTTGGATGTATTCATCATCCTGAAGCATATATTTGCATTGTGAACTGCTTCCTGCTGCATATGCTTTCCATCCCTGTTTGTGCTGCATAATACTATACACAAGCTTGCTGCTGGAGCAGCTTGGACTTGCATATTAAGTTGGATGCACTCATCATCCTGAAGCATATATTTGCATTGTGAACTGCTACCTGCTGCATATGCTCTGCATCCCTGTTTGTGCTGGATAATACTATACACAAGCTTGCTGCTGGAGCAGCTTGGACTTGTATATTAGGTTGGTTGGATGCATCCATCATCCTGAAGCATATATTTGTACTGTGAACTGCTACCTGCTGCATATGCTTTGCATCCCTGTTTGTGCTGGATAATACTATACACAAGCTTGCTGCTGGAGTAGCTTGGACTGGCATATTAGGTTGGATGTATTCATCATCCTGAAGCATATATTTGCATTGTGAACTGCCATTTGCCGCCTATGCTTTGCATCCCTGTTTGTGCTGGATAATACTATATACAAGCTTGCTGCTGGAGTAGCTTGGACTTGCATATTAGGTTGGATGTATTCATCATCCTGAAGCATATATTTGCATTGTGAACTGCTACCTGCTGCATATGCGTTCCATCCCTGTTTGTGCTGGATAATACTATACACAGGCTTGCTGCTGGAGTAGCTTGGACTTGCATATTAGGTTGGATGTATTCATCATCCTGAAGCATATATTTGCATTGTGAACTGCCATTTGCTGCCTATGCTTTGCATCCCTGTTTGTGCTGGATAATACTATACACAGGCTTGCTGCTGGAGTAGCTTGGACTGGCATATTAGGTTGGATGTATTCATCATCCTGAAGCATATATTTGCATTGTGAACTGCCATTTGCCGCCTATGCTTTGCATCCCTGTTTGTGCTGGATAATACTATATACAAGATTCCTACTGGAGCAGCTTGGATTTGCATATTAGACTGGATGCACTTTGTGCTTGCCATTTATAGTGTGAACGCAGTTGATTTGCTGCATGTTGAACTTATCCTGCTTATTGCTCACAGCACCAGTGTTATTCACAGCAACAGGATCTTTATTTGCAGGCCTGCTTTACAAAGTGCACTTAGGGTTAAGGCAGGGAGCGTTACCTGGGGTGGTCTCTCTCCTCTGCCAGGGTTATTACATGCAGTTGGTGATTAGGACATGTTTCCTGGGTCTTTTTAACTTATGGGGATTTGCACTTTAGGGACAAACACTGCGTGTCTTTTTTAAGAATATTAATAAATTGGTTTATACCTTGGCAAAAATGGGTTTTTCTATTCCTTTTCAGTTGTTTATTGGTGTGCTATGCACACAATGGGCTTGATTCACAAAAGAGTGCTAACTGTTAGCACGGCCGTTTTCGCGCGAATTTTCACATTGCGCGCGATCGCGAGTTTTCACGCGAAACGATAACGTTTTGTGCGCAAACGCAAATTTTCGCGCGAAATCGATATAGATTTTTTGTGGGAGAATTCACGTTTGCGTGCGAAAGCGTTATCGTTTCGCACGAAAATTCACGATCGCGCGCAATGCGAAAATTCGCGCGAAAACGGCCGTGCTAACAGTTAGCACTCTTTTGTGAATCAAGCCCAATATGTGCTCTATTTTTGATGCTTGTGCTGTATCTCCAATGGGAGGACAGAGCTGCTCCTGTGCAGCAGAGAATGTGCCAGGGCATGCTGGGATATTTCTAGGACAAGTGCTTGTACTGTACCTCCAATGGGAGGACAGAGCTGCTCCTGTGCAGCAGAGAATGTACCAGGGCATGCTGGGATGTTTCTAGGACAAGTGCTTGTACTGTACCTCCAATGGGAGGACAGAGCTGCTCCTGTGCAGCAGAGAATGTACCAGGGCATGCTGGGATATTTCTAGGACAAGTGCTTGTACTGTATCTCCAATGGGAGGACAGAGCTGCTCCTGTGCAGCAGGGAATGTACCAGGGCATGCTGGGCCATTTCTAGGACAAGTGCTTGTACTGTACCTCCAATGGGAGGACAGAGCTGCTCCTGTGCAGCAGAGAATGTACCAGGGCATGCTGGGCCATTTCTAGGACAAGTGCTTGTACTGTACCCCCAATGGGAGGACAGAGCTGGTCCTGTGCAGCAGAGAGTGTACCAGGGCATGCTGGGATATTTCTAGGACAAGTGCTTGTACTGTACCTCCAATGGGAGGACAGAGCTGGTCCTGTGCAGCAGAGAATGTACCAGGGCATGCTGGGATATTTCTAGGACAAGTGCTTGTACTGTACTTCCAATGGGAGGACAGAGCTGCTCCTGTGCAGCAGAGAATGTACCAGGGCATGCTGGGCCATCTCTAGGACAAGTGCTTGTGCTGTATCTCCAATGGGAGGACAAAGCTGCTCCTGTGCAGCAGAGAATGTACCAGGGCATGCTGGGATATTTCTAGGACAAGTGCTTGTACTGTACCTCCAATGGGAGGACAGAGCTGCTCCTGTGCAGCAGAGAGTGTACCAGGGCATGCTGGGCCATTTCTAGGACAAGAGCTTGTACTGTACCTCCAATGGGAGGACAGAGCTGCTCCTGTGCAGCAGAGAATGTACCAGGGCATGCTGGGCCATTTCTAGGACAAGTGCTTGTACTGTACCTCTAATAGGAGGACAGAGCTGCTCCTGTGCAGCAGAGAATGCACCAGGGCATGCTGGGCCATTTCTAGGACAAGTGCTTGTACTGTACCTCCAATGGGAGGACAGAGCTGCTCCTGTGCAGCAGAGAATGTACCAGGGCATGCTGGGCTATTTCTAGGACAAGTGCTTGTGCTGTTCCTCCAATGGGAGGACAGAGCTGGTCCTGTGCAGCAGGGAATGTACCAGGGCATGCTGGGCCATTTCTAGGACAAGTGCTTGTACTGTACCTCTAATAGGAGGACAGAGCTGCTCCTGTGCAGCAGAGAATGTACCAGGGCATGCTGGGCCATTTCTAGGACAAGTGCTTGTACTGTACCTCTAATAGGAGGACAGAGCTGCTCCTGTGCAGCAGAGAATGCACCAGGGCATGCTGGGCCATTTCTAGGACAAGTGCTTGTACTGTACCTCCAATGGGAGGACAGAGCTGCTCCTGTGCAGCAGAGAATGTACCAGGGCATGCTGGGCCATTTCTAGGACAAGTGCTTGTACTGTACCTCCAATGGGAGGACAGAGCTGCTCCTGTGCAGCAGAGAATGTACCAGGGCATGCTGGGCCATTTCTAGGACAAGTCAAGAAAGACAAGACAAATAACATTTATATTGCGCTTTTCTCCTTGCGGACTCAAAGCGCCGGAGCAGAGCAGCAGCCACTAGGGCGCGCTCTATTGGCAGTAGCAGTGTAAGGGAGACTTGCCAAAGGTCTCCTACTGAAATTAGTGCTGGCTTACTGAACAGGCAGAGCCGAGATTCGAACCCTGGTCTCCTGTGTCAGAGGCAGAGCCCTTAACCATTACACCATCAGCCAACTGCTGATGGTGTACAAGTGCTTGTACTGTACCTCCAATGGTAGGACAGAGCTGCTCCTATGCAGCAGAGAATGTACCAGGGCATGCTGGGATATTTCTAGGACAAGTGCTTGTACTGTACCTCCAATGGGAGGACAGAGCTGCTCCTGTGCAGCAGAGAATGTACCAGGGCATGCTGGGATATTTCTAGGACAAGTGCTTGTACTGTACCTCCAATGGGAGGACAGAGCTGCTCCTGTGCAGCAGAGAAAGTACCAGGGCATGCTGGGCCATTTCTAGGACAAGTGCTTGTACTGTACCTCCAATGGTAGGACAGAGCTGCTCCTATGCAGCAGAGAATGTACCAGGGCATGCTGGGATATTTCTAGGACAAGTGCTTGTACTGTACCTCCAATGGGAGGACAGAGCTGCTCCTGTGCAGCAGAGAATGTACCAGGGCATGCTGGGATATTTCTAGGACAAGTGCTTGTACTGTACCTCCAATGGGAGGACAGAGCTGCTCCTGTGCAGCAGAGAATGTACCAGGGCATGCTGGGCCATTTCTAGGACAAGTGCTTGTACTGTACCTCCAATGGGAGGACAGAGCTGCTCCTGTGCAGCAGAGAATGTACCAGGGCATGCTGGGATATTTCTAGGACTAGTGCTTGTACTGAACCTCCAATGGGAGGACAGAGCTGGTCCGGTGCAGCAGAGAATGTACCAGGGCATGCTGGGCCATTTCTAGGACAAGTGCTTGTACTGTACCTCCAATGGGAGGGCAGAGCTGCTCCTGTGCAGCAGAGAATGTACCAGGGCATGCTGGGCCATTTCTAGGACAAGTGCTTGCAAGCCCTGGTACATTCTCTGCTGCACAGGAGCAGCTCTGTCCTCCCATTGGAGGTACAGTACAAGCACTTGTCCTACAAATGGCCCAGCATGCCCTGGTACATTCTCTGCTGCACAGGAGAAGCTTTGTCCCCCATTCTCTGCTCCACAGGACCAGCTCTGTCCACCCATTGGATGTACAGTACAAGCTCTTGTCCTAGAAATGGCCCAGCATGCCCTGGTACATTCTCTGCTGCACAGGAGCAGCTCTGTCCTCCCATTGGAGGTACAGTACCATCACTTGTCCTAGAAATGGCCCAGCATGCCCTGGTGCATTTTCTGCTGCAGAGGAGCAGCTCTGTCCACCCATTGGAGGTACAGTACAAGGACCTGTCCTAGAGATGGCCCAGCATACCCTGGCACATTTTCTGCTGCAGAGGAGCAGCTCTGTCCACCCATTGGAGGTACAGTACAACAACTTGACCTAGAAATGGCCCAGCATATCCTGGTACATTCTCTGCTGCACAGGAGCAGCTCTGTCTTCCCATTGGAGGTACAGCACAAGCACTTATCCTTGAGATGGCCCAGCATGCCCTGGTACATTCTCTGCTGCACAGGACCAGCTCTGTCCTCCCATTGGAGGTACAGCACAAGCACTTGTCCTAGAAATGGCCCAGCATGCCCTGGTACATTCTCTGCTGCACAGGAGCAGCTCTGTCCTCCCATTGAAGGTACAGTACAAGCACTTGTCCTAGAAATGGCCCAGCATGCCCTGGTACATTCTCTGCTGCACAGGAGCAGCTCTGTCCTCCCATTGGAGGTACAGTACAAGCACTTGTCCTAGATATGGCCCAGCATGCCCTGGTACATTCTCTGCTGCACAGGACCAGCTCTGTCCTCCCATTGAAGGTACAGTACAAGCACTTGTCCTAGAAATGGCCCAGCATGCCCTGGTACATTCTCTGCTGCACAGGAGCAGCTCTGTCCTCCCATTGGAGGTACAGTACAAGCACTTGTCCTAGAAATGGCCCAGCATGCTCTGGTACATTCTCTGCTGCACAGGACTAGCTCTGTCCCCCCATTGGAGGTACAGTACAAGCACTTGTCCTAGAAATGGCCCAGCATGCCCTGATACATTCTCTGCTGCACAGGACTAGCTCTGTCCTCCCAATGGAGGTACAGTACAAGCACTTGTCCTAAAAATGGCCCAGCATGCCCTGGTACATTCTCTGCTGCACAGAAGCAGCTCTGTCCTCCAATTGGAGGTACAGTACAACCACTTGTCCTAGAAATGGTCCAGCATGCCCTGATACATTCTCAGCTGCACAGGAGCAGCTCTGTCCTCCCATTGAAGGTATAGTACAAGCTCTTGTCCTAGAAATATCCCAGCATGCCCTGGTGCATTATCTGCTGCACAGGACCAGCTCTGCCCTCCCATTGGAGGTACAGTACAAGCTCTTGTCCTAGAAATGGCCAAGCATGCCCTGGTACATTCTCTGCTGCACAGGACCAGCTCTGTCCTCCAATTAGAGGTACAGTACAAGCTCTTGTCCTAGAAATGGCCCAGCATACCCTGGTACATTCTCTGCTGCACAGGAGCAGCTCTGTCCTCCCATTGGAGGTACAGTACAAGCACTTGTCCTAGAAATGGCCCAGCATGCCCTGGTACATTCTCTGCTGCACAGGAGCAGCTATGTCCTCCCATCGAAGGTACAGTACAAGCACTTGTCCTAGAAATATCCCAGCATGCCCTGGTACATTCTCTGCTGCACAGGAGCAGCTCTGTCTTCCCATTGGAGGTACAGTACAAGCACTTGTCCTAGAAATATCCCAGCATGCCCTGATACATTCTCTGCTGCACAGGAGCAGCTCTGTCCTCCCATTGGAGGTACAGTACAAGCTCTTGTCCTAGAAATGGCCCAGCATGCCCTGATACATTCTCTGCTGCACAGGACCAGCTCTGTCCTCCCATTGGAGGTACACTACAAGCACTTGTCCTAAAAATGGCCCAGCATGCCCTGGTACATTCTCTGCTGCACAGGAGCAGCTCTGTCCTCCCATTGGAGATACAGTACAAGCTCTTGTCCTAGAAATGGTCCAGCATGCCCTGGTACATTCTCTGCTGCACAGGACCAGCTCTACCCTCCCATTGCAGGTACAGTACAAGCATTTGTCCTAGAAATGGCCCAGCATGCCCTGGTACATTCTCTGCTGCACAGGACCAGCTCTGTCCTCCCATTGGAGGTACAGTACAAGCACTTGTCCTAGAAATGGCCCCGCATGCCCTGGTACATTCTCTGCAGCACAGGAGCAGCTCTGTTCTCCCATTGGAGGTACTGTACAAGCACTTGTCCTAGAAATATCCCAGCATGCCCTGGTACATTCTCTGCTGCACAGGACCAGCTCTGTCCTCCCATTGGAGATACAGTACAAGCTCTTGTCCTAGAAATGGTCCAGCATGCCCTGGTACATTCTCTGCTGCACAGGACCAGCTCTACCCTCCCATTGGAGGTACAGTACAAGCACTTGTCCTAGAAATGGCCCAGCATGCTCTGGTACATTCTCTGCTGCACAGGACCAGCTCTGCCCTCCCATTGGAGGTACAGCACAAGCACTTGTCCTAGAAATGGCCCAGCATTCCCTGGTACATTCTCTGCTGCACAAAACCAGCTCTGCCCTCCCATTGGAGGTACAGCACAAGCACTTGTCTTAGAAATATCCCAGCATGCCCTGGTACATTCTCTGCTGCACAGGAGCAGCTCTGTCCTCCCATTGGAGGTACAGCACAAGCAATTGTTCTAGAAATGACCCAGCATGCACTGGTACATTCTCTGCTGCACAGGAGCAGCTCTGTCCTCCCATTGGAGGTACAGTACAAGCACTTGTCCTAAAAATGGCCCAGCATGCCCTGGTACATTCTCTGCTGCACAGGAGCAGCTCTGTCCTCCCATTGGAGATACAGTACAAGCTCTTGTCCTAGAAATGGCCCAGCATGCCCCGGTACATTCTCTGCTGCACAGGAGCAGCTCTGTCCTCCTATTGGAGGTACAGTACAAGCGCTTGTCCTAGAAATATCCCAGCATGCCCTGGTACATTCTCTGCTGCACAGGACCAGCTCTGTCCTCCCATTGGAGGTACAGTACAAGCACTTGTCCTAGAAATGGCCCAGCATGCCCTGGTACATTCTCTGCTGCACAGGACCAGCTCTGTCCTCCCATTGGAGGTACAGTACAAGCCCTTGTCCTAGAAATGGCCCAGCATGCCCTGGTACATTCTCTGCTGCACAGGAGCAGCTCTGTCCTCCCATTGGAGGTACAGTACAAGCACTTGTCCTAGAAATGGCCCAGCATGCCCTGGTACATTCTCTGCTGCACGGGAGCAGCTCTGTCCTCCCATTGGAGGTACAGTACAAGCACTTGTCCTAGAAATATCCCAGCATGCCCTGATACATTATCTGCTGCACAGGAGCAGCTATGTCCTCCCATTGGAGGTACAGTACAAGCACTTGTCCTGGAAATGGCCCAGCATGCCCTGGTACATTCTCTGCTGCACAGGAGCAGCTCTGTCCTCCCATTGGAGGTACAGTACAAGCACTTGTCCTAGAAATATCTCAGCATGCCCTGATACATTATCTGCTGCACAGGAGCAGCTCTGTCCTCCCATTGGAGGTACAGTACAAGCACTTGTCCTAGAAATGGCCCAGCATGCCCTGGTACATTCTCTGCTGCACAGGAGCAGCTCTGTCCTCCCATTGGAGATACAGTACAAGCACTTGTCCTAGAAATATCCCAGCATGCCCTGATACATTATCTGCTGCACAGGAGCAGCTCTGTCCTCCCATTGGAGGTACAGTACAAGCACTTGTCCTAGAAATGGCCCAGCATGCCCTGGTACATTCTCTGCTGCACAGGAGCAGCTCTGTCCTCCCATTGGAGGCACCGTACAAGCACTTGTCCTAGAAATATCCCAGCATGCCCTTGTACATTCTCTGCTGCACAGGGCCAGCTCTGTCCTCCCATTGGAGGTACAGTACAAGCACTTGTCCTAGAAATGGCCCAGCATGCCCTGATACACTCTCTGATGCACAGAACCTGCTCCTATGCAGCAGAGAATGTACCAGGGCATGCTGGGATATTTCTAGGACAAGTGCTTGTCCTGTAACCTCAAATGGGAGGACAGAGCTGCTCCTGTGCAGCAGAGAATACACCAGGGCATGCTGAGCCATTTCTAGGACAAGTGCTTGTACTGTACCTCTAATGGGAGGACAGAGCTGCTCCTGTGCAGCAGAGAATGTACCAGGGCATGCTGGGCCATTTCTAGGACAAGTGCTTGTACTGTACCTCCAATGGGAGGACAGAGCTGCTCCTATGCAGCAGAGAATGTACCAGGGCATGCTGGGATATTTCTAGGACAAGTGCTTGTCCTGTAACCTCAAATGGGAGGACAGAGCTGCTCCTGTGCAGCAGAGAATACACCAGGGCATGCTGAGCCATTTCTAGGACAAGTGCTTGTACTGTACCTTCAATGGGAGGACAGAGCTGCTCCTGTGCAGCAGAGAATGTACCAGGGCATGCTGGGCCATTTCTAGGACAAGTGCTTGTACTGTACCCCCAATGGGAGGACAGAGCTGCTCCTGTGCAGCAGAGAATGTACCAGGGCATGCTGGGCCATTTCTAGGACAAGTGCTTGTACTGTACCTCTAATGGGAGGACAGAGCTGCTCCTGTGCAGCAGAGAATGTACCAGGGCATGCTGGGCCATTTCTAGGACAAGTGCTTGTACTGTACCTCCAATGGGAGGACAGAGCTGCTCCTGTGCAGCAGAGAATGCACCAGGGCATGCTGGGCCATTTCTAGGACAAGAGCTTGTACTGTACCTCCAATGGGAGGACAGAGCTGCTCCTGTGCAGCAAAGAATGTACCAGGGCATGCTGGGCCATTTCTAGGACAAGTGCTTGTACTGTACCTCCAATAGGAGGGCAGAGCTGCTCCTGTGCAGCAGGGAATGTACCAGGGCATGCTGGGATATTTCTAGGACAAGTGCTTGTACTGTACCTCCAATGGGAGGACAGAGCTGCTCCTGTGCAGCAGAGAATGTACCAGGGCATGCTGGGATATTTCTAGGACAAGTGCTTGTACAGTACCTCCAATGGGAGGACAGAGCTGCTCCTGTGCAGCAGAGAATGTACCAGGGCATGCTGGGCCATTTCTAGGACAAGTGCTTGTACTGTACCTCCAATGGGAGGACAGAGCTGCTCCTGTGCAGCAGAAAATGTACCAGGGCATGCTGAGCCATTTCTAGGACAAGTGCTTGTACTGTTCCTCTAATAGGAGGACAGAGCTGCTCCTGTGCAGCAGAGAATGTACCAGGGAATGCTGGGCCATCTCAAGGACAAGTGCTTGTACTGTACCTCCAATGGGAGGACAGAGCTGCTCCTGTGCAGCAGAGAATGTACCAGGGCATGCTGGGATATTTCTAGGACAAGTTCTTGTACTGTACCTCCAATGGGAGGACAGAGCTGCTCCTGTGCAGCAGAGAATGTACCAGGGCATGCTGGGCCATTTCTAGGACAAGTGCTTGTACTGTACCTCCAATGGGAGGACAGAGCTGCTCCTGTGCAGCAGAGAATGCACCAGGGCATGCTGGGCCATTTCTAGGACAAGTGCTTGTACTGTACCTCCAATGGGAGGACAGAGCTGCTCCTGTGCAGCAGAAAATGTACCAGGGCATGCTGGGATATTTCTAGGACAAGTTCTTGTACTGTACCTCCAATGGGAGGACAGAGCTGCTCCTGTGCAGCAGAGAATGCACCAGGGCATGCTGGGCCATTTCTAGGACAAGTGCTTGTACTGTACCTCCAATGGGAGGACAGAGCTGCTCCTGTGCAGCAGAGAATGTACCAGGGCATGCTGGGATATTTCTAGGATAAGTGCTTGTACTATACCTGCAATGGGAGGACAGAGCTGCTCCTGTGCAGCAGAGAATGTACCAGGGCATGCTGAGCCATTTCTAGGACAAGTGCTTGTACTGTTCCTCTAATAGGAGGACAGAGCTGCTCCTGTGCAGCAGAGAATGCACCAGGGCATGCTGGGCCATTTCTAGGACAAGTGCTTGTACTGTACCTCCAATAGGAGGACAGAGCTGCTCCTGTGCAGCAGAGAATGTACCAGGGCATGCTGGGATATTTCTAGGACAAGTGCTTGTACTGTACCTCCAGTGGGAGGACAGAGCTGCTCCTGTGCAGCAGAGAATGCACCAGGGCATGCTGGGCCATTTCTAGGACAAGTGCTTGTACCGTACCTCCAATGGGAGGACAGAGCTGCTCCTGTGCAGCAGAGAATGTATCAGGGCATGCTGGGCCATTTCTAGGACAAGTGCTTGTACTGTACCTCCAATGGGAGCACAGAGCTGCTCCTGTGCAGCAGAGAATGCACCAGGGCATGCTGGGATATTTCTAGGACAAGTGCTTGTACTGTACCTGCAATGGGAGGACAGAGCTGCTCCTGCGCAGCAGAGAATGCACCAGGGCATGCTGAGCCATTTCTATTAATCCTCACATTCCCTGTGCACATAGTGTGTTTATACCTTATTACAGGCACACTGTGCAGTCACATTACACACATCACACCCCTATTACTCCTCACATTCCCTGTGTACATAGTGTGTGTATACCTCATTACAGACACACTGTGCAGTGACATTACACATCACACCCCTATTACTCCTCACATTCCCTGTGTACATAGTGTGTTTATACCTCATTACAGGCACACTGTGCAGTCACATTACACACATCACACCCTATTACTCCTCACATTCCCTGTGTACATAGTGTGTTTATACCTCATTACAGGCACACTGTGCAGTCACATTACACACATCACACCCCTATTACTTCTCACATTCCAGGTGTACATAGTGTGTTTATACCTCATTACAGGCACACTGTGCAGCCACATTACACATCACACCCCTATTACTCCTCACATTCCCAGTGTACATAGTGTGTTTATACCTCATTACAGGCACACTGTGCAGTCACATTACACACATCACACCCCTATTACTCCTCACATTCCCTGTGTACATAGTGTGTTTATACCTCATTACAGACACACTGTGCAGTGACATTACACATCACACCCCTATTACTCCTCACATTCCCTGTGTACATAGTGTGTTTATACCTCATTACAGGCACACTGTGCAGTCACATTACACACATCACACCCCTATTACTTCTCACATTCCCTGTGTACATAGTGTGTTTATACCTCATTACAGGCACACTGTGCAGTCACATTACACATCACACCCCTATTACTCCTCACATTCCCTGTGTTCATAGTGTGTTTATACCTCATTACAGGCACACTGTGCAGTCACATTACACATCACACCCCTATTACTTCTCACATTCCCTGTGTACATAGTGTGTTTATACCTCATTACAGGCACACTGTGCAGTCACATTACACACATCACACCCCTATTACTTCTCACATTCCCTGTGTACATAGTGTGTTTATACCTCATTACAGGTACACTGTGCAGTCACATTACACACATCACACCCCTATTACTTCTCACATTCCCTGTGTACATAGTGTGTTTATACCTCATTACAGGCACACTGTGCAGTCACATTACACACATCACACCCCTATTACTTCTCACATTCCCTGTGTACATAGTGTGTTTATACCTCATTACAGGCACACTGTGCAGTCACATTACACACATCACACCCCTATTACTTCTCACATTCCCTGTGTATATAGTGTGTTTATACCTCGTTACAGGCACACTGTGCAGTCACATTACACATCATACTCCTATTACTTCTCACATTCCCTGTGTACATAGTATGTTTATACCTCATTACAGGTACACTGTGCAGTCACATTACACACATCACACCCCTATTACTTCTCACATTCCCTGTGTACATAGTGTGTTTATACCTCATTACAGGCACACTGTGCAGTCACATTACACACATCACACCCCTATTACTTCTCACATTCCCTGTGTACATAGTGTGTTTATACCTCATTACAGGCACACTGTGCAGTCACATTACACACATCACACCCCTATTACTTCTCACATTCCCTGTGTACATAGTGTGTTTATACCTCATTACAGGCACACTGTATAGCCACATTACACACATCTCACCCCTATTACTCCTCACATTCCCTGGGTACATAGTGTGTTTATACCTCATTACAGGCACACTGTGCAGTCACATTACACACATCACACCCCTATTACTTCTCACACTCCCTGTGTACATAGTGTGTTTATACCTCATTACAGGTACACTGTGCAGTCACATTACACACATCACACCCCTATTACTTCTCACATTCCCTGTGTACATAGTGTGTTTATACCTCATTACAGGCACACTGTGCAGTCACATTACACACATCACACCCCTATTACTCCTCACATTCCCTGTGTACATAGTGTGTTTATACCTCATTACAGGCACACTGTGCAGTCACATGACACATCACACCCCTATTACTTCTCACATTCCCTGTGTACATAGTGTGTTTATACCTCATTACAGGCACACTGTGCAGTCACATTACACACATCACACCCCTATTACTTCTCACATTCTCTGTGTACATAGTGTGTTTATACCTCATTACAGGCACACTGTGCAGTCACATTACACACATCACAGCCCTATTACTCCTCACATTCCCTGTGTACATAGTGTGTGTTTATACCTCATTACAGGCACACTGTGCAGTCACATTACACATCACACCCCTATTACTCCTCACATTCCTTGTGTACATAGTGTGTTTATACCTCATTACAGGCACACTGTGCAGTCACATTACACACATCACACCCCTATTACTTCTCACATTCCCTGTGTACATAGTGTGTTTATACCTCATTACAGGTACACTGTGCAGTCACATTACACACATCACACCCCTATTACTTCTCACATTCCCTGTGTACATAGTGTGTTTATACCTCATTACAGGCACACTGTGCAGTCACATTACACACATCACACCCCTATTACTTCTCACATTTCCTGTGTACATAGTGTGTTTATACCTCATTACAGGCACACTGTGCAGTCACATTACACACATCACACCCCTATTACTTCTCACATTCCCTGTGTATATAGTGTGTTTATACCTCGTTACAGGCACACTGTGCAGTCACATTACACATCATACTCCTATTACTTCTCACATTCCCTGTGTACATAGTATGTTTATACCTCATTACAGGTACACTGTGCAGTCACATTACACACATCACACCCCTATTACTTCTCACATTCCCTGTGTACATAGTGTGTTTATACCTCATTACAGGCACACTGTGCAGTCACATTACACACATCACACCCCTATTACTTCTCACATTCCCTGTGTACATAGTGTGTTTATACCTCATTACAGGCACACTGTGCAGTCACATTACACACATCACACCCCTATTACTTCTCACATTCCCTGTGTACATAGTGTGTTTATACCTCATTACAGGCACACTGTATAGCCACATTACACACATCTCACCCCTATTACTCCTCACATTCCCTGGGTACATAGTGTGTTTATACCTCATTACAGGCACACTGTGCAGTCACATTACACACATCACACCCCTATTACTTCTCACACTCCCTGTGTACATAGTGTGTTTATACCTCATTACAGGCACACTGTGCAGTCACATTACACATCACACCCCTATTACTTCTCACATTCTCTGTGTACATAGTGTGTTTATACCTCATTACAGGCACACTGTGCAGTCACATTACACACATCACAGCCCTATTACTCCTCACATTCCCTGTGTACATAGTGTGTGTTTATACCTCATTACAGGCACACTGTGCAGTCACATTACACATCACACCCCTATTACTCCTCACATTCCTTGTGTACATAGTGTGTTTATACCTCATTACAGGCACACTGTGCAGTCACATTACACACATCACACCCCTATTACTTCTCACATTCCCTGTGTACATAGTGTGTTTATACCTCATTACAGGTACACTGTGCAGTCACATTACACACATCACACCCCTATTACTTCTCACATTCCCTGTGTACATAGTGTGTTTATACCTCATTACAGGCACACTGTGCAGTCACATTACACACATCACACCCCTATTACTTCTCACATTCCCTGTGTACATAGTGTGTTTATACCTCATTACAGGCACACTGTGCAGTCACATTACACACATCACACCCCTATTACTTCTCACATTCCCTGTGTATATAGTGTGTTTATACCTCGTTACAGGCACACTGTGCAGTCACATTACACATCATACTCCTATTACTTCTCACATTCCCTGTGTACATAGTGTGTTTATACCTCATTACAGGCACACTGTGCAGTCACATTACACATCACACCCCTATTACTTCTCACATTCCCTGTGTACATAGTGTGTTTATACCTCACTACAGGCACACTGTGCAGTAACATTACACATCACACCCCTATTACTTCTCACATTCCCTGTGTACATAGTGTGTTTATACCTCATTACAGGCACACTGTGCAGTCACATTACACACATCACACCCTATTACTCCTCACATTCCCTGTGTACATAATGGTTTTATACCTCATTACAGGCACACTGTGCAGTCACATTACACACATCACACCCCTATTACTCCTCACATTCCCCTGTGTACATAGTGTGTTTATACCTCATTACAGGCACACTGTGCAGTCACATTACACACATCACACCCTATTACTCCTCACATTCCCTGTGTACATAGTGTGTTTATACCTCATTACAGGTACATTGTGCAGTCACATTACACACATCACACCCCTATTACTCCTCACATCCCCTGTGTACATAATGGTTTTATACCTCATTACAGGCACACTGTGCAGTCACATTACACATCACACCCCTATTACTTTTCACATTCCAGTGTTCTCCCCAGGATCAATTAGGTGGGCGCGCCGCCCGGGTGAGGTAAGCCCCCCGCCCGGCTGCGTCACACGCTGGGCTCTCTCCTCTGTGTACGAGATCTCCTGCTTTTCAGCAGGCTCGTACAGGTATTGGCTCAGCTCGGCAGTAGGCGGGACCATCTGACTGCAGCGCAGCATGCTCTTGCAGGAACGATACAAACAGTCAGTCATAGAGAAGGGACTTTGGTGTTTGTGTAGCTATAAAGGCAGGGCAGACTGCGGCCGTTTGGCTTTGTAATTCGGAGCCTCCTTTCCTCCTCAGAGCTGCGTCATTAGGTCAGTTGTCTCTCTCCCTCCCTCCCCTCTGAATGTGTATCCATAATTACTTGCCCGTCTCTGTGAAATATACGGCACTTGTGTTTAGAAGACTAGAGAGGAGTGGGGAGTGCAGGCAATCACTCACCTCCTCCCCCGGCTGTCACAAGACCCACGGGGCAGATGCGGAGTAGTTTCATAGAGAGGGGATGTTTTGGCTGCCTGGAGAACGGAGCTCACTGACCGCAGCACTGAAGAGAACAAACCTGATCAGAACAGATACAGGCAAAACGCATGTAGCTGGCAGCTCAGCTGTGACCTCAGACAGTTTGCACACAAAAAAAAAAATTTGTCCTGACGTTTATTCTAACCATCCCTCCCCCCCCCCCCCTTTTTAACCCTAAGGATACAATAATAAACCTGTGAAATCACAAGGGCCAGCATGTCCTTTCAGACCATGCTGCACTTTGCATTTTCACACACACAAAAAAACACAGTTCTTATCTGTGTGAATTTGTAGCTTCTCAGAGTAATCTGTAGAACATGGACATGCAACACGATTCCTGATCGAATAAATGCATTCAGCCGGAAACAATCGATGGGATCCACAAACAAGGAAAACTTTATCAATCAGATGATTGGTAGAGGAATCAACCCCAAAACCATTGACTGAATAATTGTGTTCGATCGCTACCATTAACGATGCCCAATACATATAGCTGTATAGCTCTGGACATGTGTTAACTATATGATGTCTGTTTCACCTGCACTGTCAGACGGATTTCTGTAGCTGCAAATATAACAAAAAGCACTGTTCACTTTAGGGCTCATTTCCACTATAGCGAATCCGCATGCGGGCACTGCATGCGGATTCGCTTACTTAATGTTAGTGGATGGGGCTGTTTCCACGTGTGCGGCGGCGGCAGCGTTTTTCGGTGCGGGGAAAATCTGCACGACAGGGTCGTGCAGATTCGCGCGCGGCAGGAATGCGGGCGAATCGCCGCTAATGTATTTAATAGGGAAATCGCATGCGGCTTTGTCATGCGGATTTCCCCGCGATTTCGCATGAAAGCCAATGGAACTTAACACAGGCAGTGACATGGTTAAATTCGCATGGCTCCTTGCCATGCGAAATCGCGGGGAAATCCGCATGGGGAAACGCAGCCGCATGCGATTTCTTCAGCGGTGGAATCCAGGCGATTCCGCACCGCTACAGTGGAAACAAGCCCTTAAAGTGTACCAGAGCTGAAAATAGTAAAAAGATTTAAGCCCTATCTACACTATAAGATTCTTTGTGTGATTCAATTACGATTCTATTTACGATCCGATTAAATCCGACATGTCCGACCGGGATTCGATTCAATTCGCTTTGCCATTGCAAAACAATGGCAAATCGAATCCCGATCGGACATGTCAGATTTAATTGGATCATAAATAGAATCGTAATTGAATTGTACAAAGAATCGTATTGTGTAGATGGGGCTTTATACATACCTGGAGCTTCCTCCCCAAAATCTTTTTACTATTTTCAGCTGAGTCCCTTTAAGACAGATGGTGTATTTGTTAAAGCACGCCTGAAATGAGAGCCATATGGAGGCTCAGTGTTCTCCCCAGGCTCTTTTGGCCACATTCTCCACCCATCTAATTTTGGTGAGCACCAGGCTAACATCAGCTTGTTTCCTCCTCCTATGCTGTGAGCAGAGTTGCGTCAGCGCTGCTAGATTTGGGCGCAGCCAGCGCCGCCATAGGCTATAATGGCAATCAGTCTATAGCGGCGCTCAGTGAGTAACGTCGGCTCCGTCAAAAGACGGAGCCAAAGTTGCTTAAAAAACACAATAATTGGGCTTCCAGCTATTGCTGGAAGCCAAATTATTTCATTCCCCCACTATCCATGGCGGCCTGGAGGGGGAATAGTAATTAAAACGGCCCGGACTTGTGCAAGAAGCAGGATCAGCCATATACCGCTGTATCCTGCGCCCAAGTCTACCGGCGCCGATTTTCAAATGTACCCCCTGCATTCCCCCGGTTGTGCCCCACCCGGCTACTTTTTCATGCCACCCCGCTGGAAAAAAATTCTGGGGAGAACACTGCATTCCCTGTGTACATAGTGTGTTTATACCTCATTACAGGCACACTGTGCAGCCAAATTACACACACCACTCCCCTATTACTCCTCACATTCCCTGTGTACATAGTGTGTTTATACCTCATTACAGGCACACTGTGCAGTCACATTACACACATCACACCCCTATTACTTCTCACATTCCCTGTGTACATAGTGTGTTTATACCTCATTACAGGCACACTGTGCAGCCAAATTACACACATCACACCCCTATTACTTCTCACATTCCCTGTGTACATAGTGTGTTTATACCTCATTACAGGCACACTGTGCAGTCACATTACACACATCACACCCATATTACTCCTCACATTCCCTGTGTACATAGTGTGTTTATAGCTCATTACAGGCACACTGTGCAGTCACATTACACACATCACACCCATATTACTCCTCACATTCCCTGTGTACATAGTGTGTTTATAGCTCATTACAGGCACACTGTGCAGTCACATTACACATCACACCCCTATTACTTCTCACATTCCCTGTGTACATAGTGTGTTTATACCTCATTACAGGCACACTGTGCAGTCACATTACACACATCACACCCCTATTACTCCTCACATTCCCTGTGTACATAGTGTGTGTATATACCTCATTACAGGCACACTGTGCAGTCACATTACACACATCACTCCCCTATTACTTCTCACATTCCCTGTGTACATAGTGTGTTTATACCTCATTACAGGCACACTGTGCAGTCACATTACACACATCACACCCCTATTACTCCTCACATTCCCTGTGTACATAGTGTGTTTATACCTCATTACAGGCACACTGTGCTGTCACATTACACATCACACCCCTATTACTCCTCACATTCCCCGTGTACATAGTGTGTTTATACCTCATTACAGGCACACTGTGCAGCCACATTACACATCACACCCCTATTACCTCTCACATTCCCTGTGTACATAGTGTGTTTATACCCCATTACAGGCACACTGTGCAGTCACATTACACACATCACACCCCTATTACTCCTCACATTCCCTGTGTACATAGTGTGTTTATACCTCATTACAGGCACACTGTGCAGTCACATTACACACATCACACCCCTATTACTTCTCACATTCCCTGTGTACATAGTGTGTTTATCCCTCATTACAGGCACACTGTGCAGTCACATTACACATCACACCCCTATTACTTCTCACATTCCCTGTGTACATAGTGTGTTTATACCTCATTACAGGCACACTGTGCAGTCACATTACACACATCACACCCCTATTACTTCTCACATTCCCTGTGTACATAGTGTGTTTATACCTCATTACAGGCACACTGTGCAGTCACATTACACACATCACACCCCTATTACTTCTCACATTCCCTGTGTATATAGTGTGTTTATACCTCATTACAGGCACACTGTGCAGTCACATTACACCCGTCACACTCCTATTACTTCTCACATTCCCTGTGTACATAGTGTGTTTATACCACATTACAGGCACACTGTGCAGTCACATTACACACATCACACCCCTATTACTCCTCACATTCCCTGGGTACATAGTGTGTTTATACCTCGTTACAGGCACACTGTGCAGTCACATTACACATCATACTCCTATTACTTCTCACATTCCCTGTGTACATAGTGTGTTTATACCCCATTACAGGCACACTGTGCAGTCACATTACACACATCACACCCCTATTACTCCTCACATTCCCTGTGTACATAGTGTGTTTATACCTCATTACAGGCACACTGTGCAGTCACATTACACACATCACACCCCTATTACTTCTCACATTCCCTGTGTACATAGTGTGTTTATCCCTCATTACAGGCACACTGTGCAGTCACATTACACATCACACCCCTATTACTTCTCACATTCCCTGTGTACATAGTGTGTTTATACCTCATTACAGGCACACTGTGCAGTCACATTACACACATCACACCCCTATTACTTCTCACATTCCCTGTGTACATAGTGTGTTTATACCTCATTACAGGCACACTGTGCAGTCACATTACACACATCACACCCCTATTACTTCTCACATTCCCTGTGTATATAGTGTGTTTATACCTCATTACAGGCACACTGTGCAGTCACATTACACATCACACCCCTATTACTTCTCACATTCCCTGTGTACATAGTGTGTTTATACCTCATTACAGGCACACTGTGCAGTCACATTACACCCGTCACACTCCTATTACTCCTCACAATTCCTCCTCCACTTATTGGCTTCATGCTACACTGTGCTCAGCAGGGACATGATTGTTATTCAGTTTAATAAGTATTTTGAATATCTCATGTTTATCACTCACCAGTGCTGATCCCTGTAATAATGTATTTTTCCTCTTCCTCTTCTTTACTTGTCCTTATCATGTCACCCTCCTCCATAGACTGCTGATCACTCCTCACATATGTCTCTTCTTCCTCTTTACATGTCCTCATCATGTCTCCCTCCTCCATAGACTGCTGATCACTCCTCACATACGTCTCTTCTTCTTCCTCTTTACTTGTCCTCATCATGTCTCCCTCCTCCATAGACTTCTGATCACTCCTCACATACGTCTCTTCTTCTTCCTCTTTACATTTCCCCATCATGTCACCCTCCTCCATAGACTGCTGATCACTCCTCACATACGTCTCTTCTTCTTCCTCTTTACTTGTCCTCATCATGTTACCCTCCACCATAAACTGCTGATCACTCCTCACATACGTCTCTTCTTCTTCCTCTTTACTTTTCCTCATCATGTCACCCTTCTCCATAGACTGCTGATCACTCCTCACATACGTCTCTTCTTCTTCCTCTTTACATGTCCCCATCATGTCACCCTCCTCCATAGACTGCTGATCACTCCTCACATACGTCTCTTCTTCCTCTTCTTTACATGTCCTCATCATGTCCCCCTCCTCCATAGACCGCTGATCACTCCTCACATATGTCTCTTCTTCTTCCTCTTTAATTGTCCTCATCATGTCACCCTCCTCCATAGACTGCTGATCACTCCTCACATATTTCTTTTTTTCTTCCTCTTTTTACGTCCTCATCATGTCTCTCTCCTCCATAGACTGCTGATCACTCCTCTCTTGCACTTTGAGCTCAGATCTCAGTTCTGAAAAGGATAACAGATTATAGCAGTGAGCTATTAGCAGTAATAAACAGAGCACAGAAAAGCACATAATTTGCTAGGGGTGAGAATCTCCCATAAGCTGTGGTCTCCTGCACATTCAGTAGCACAGTCCTCTTTCCCAGTGTGCCTTGCTCATCATCTGGTGCTTCTCTCCTCCTCTCCATGCACACATTCCTGGGAGGGTACAGCAGTGCTGGCAGCGGTAGATGGATGAGGATGTGAGGAGAGAACAGCTGGAGACAGAGGGAGATAGGAGCAGAGGCCTGCAGCTAATTAGCTATAACTTATCATTACTTACGGCTCTGGCACCTGATGAACTAGGCAGAGGGGACTGCAGCTCCATAACCTGACCATACCTAAACCCACCTGCCCATCACCTACTAACCCCAAACCCTCCAAGAGCCATAGCAACAAACCCTCCCAGATGGGACAATGCCAATACCAGGACCAAAGTAACAGAAGACCAGTATAGATAGCCAGATGAGCCCCCAGTATCAGGTAGCCCCTCCCCAGTATAGATAGCCAGATGTGCCACCAAAATTAGGCAGCCCGCTCCCCATTATAGATAGCCAGATGTGCCTCCAGTAGTAGGCAGCCCCTCCCCAGTATAGATAGCCAGATGTGCCCCCAGTATTAGCCAGCCCGCTCCCCAGTATAGCTAGCCAGACACATCCCCAGTATTAGGCAGCCCCCTCCCCAGTATAGATAGCCAGATGAGCCCCCAGGATTAGGCAGCCCCCCTCCCCAGTATAGATAGCCAGATGTGCCCCCAGTATTAGGCAGCTCCCTCCCCAGTATAGATAGGAAAATGTTCCCCCAGTATTAGGCAGCCCTCCCCAGTATAGATAGCCAGATGTGTCCCCAGTATTAGGCAGCCCCCCTCCCCAGTATAGATAGCCAGATGTGCCCCCAGTATTAGGCAGCTCCCTCCCCAGTATAGATAGGAAAATGTTCCCCCAGTATTAGGCAGCCTCTCCCCAGTATAGATAGCCAGATGTGTCCCCAGTATTAGGCAGCCCCCCTCCCCAGTATAGATAGCCAGATGTGCCCCCAGTATTAGGCAGCTCCCTCCCCAGTATAGATAGGAAAATGTTCCCCCAGTATTAGGCAGCCCTCCCCAGTATAGATAGCCAGATGTGCCACCAGTATTAGGCAGCCCCCTCCCCAATATAGATACTTAGCCAGATGTGCCCTCGGTATTAGGCAGCCTCTCCCCAGTATAGATAGCCAGATGTGTCCCCAGTATTAGGAAGCCCTTCTCCCCAGTATAGATAGCCAGATGTGTCCCCAGTATTAGGAAGCCCTTCTCCCCAGTATAGATAGCCAGATGTGTCCCCAGTATTAGGAAGCCCTTCTCCCCAGTATAGATAGCCAGATGTGTCTCCAGTATTAGGCAGCCCCCTCCCCAGTATAGATAGCCAGATGTGCCCCCAGTATTAGGCAGCCCTCTCCCCAGTATAGATAGCCAGATGTGCCCCCAGTATTAGGAAGCCCCCACCCCAGTATAGATAGCCAGATGTATCTCCAGTATTAGGCAGCCTGCTCCCCAGTATACATAGCCAGATGTGCCCCCAGTATTAGCCAGCCCCCTCCCCAGTATAGATAGCCAGATGTGCCCCCAGTATTAGGCAGCCTCTCCCCAGTAAAGATAGCCAGATGTGTCCCCAGTATTAGGCAGCCCCCTCCCCAGTATAGATAGCCAGATGTGCCCCCAGTATTAGGAAGCCCTTCTCCCCAGTATAGATAGCCAGATGTGTCCCCAGTATTAGGAAGCCCTTCTCCCCAGTATAGATAGCCAGATGTGTCCCCAGTATTAGGAAGCCCTTCTCCCCAGTATAGATAGCCAGATGTGTCCCCAGTATTAGGAAGCCCCCTCCCCAGTATAGATAGCCAGATTTGCCCCCAGTATTAGGCAGCCCCTCCCCAGTATAGCCAGATGTGTCCCCAGTATTAGGAAGCCCCCTCCCCAGTATAGATAGCCAGATTTGCCCCCAGTATTAGGCAACCCCTCCCCAGTATAGCCAGATGTGCCCCCAGTATTAGGAAGCCCCCTCCCCAGTATAGATAGCCAGATGTGCCCCCAGTATTAGGAAGCCCTTCTCCCCAGTATAGATAGCCAGATGTGTCCCCAGTATTAGGAAGCCCTTCTCCCCAGTATAGCCAGATGTGTCCCCAGTATTAGGAAGCCCCCTCCCCAGTATAGATAGCCAGATGTGCCCCCAGTATTAGCCAGCCCCCTCCCCAGTATAGATAGCCAGATGTGCCCCCAGTATTAGGAAGCCCTTCTGCCTAAGTTAGGTAGCCAGATGTGTCCCCAGTATTAGGAAGCTCTTCTCCCCAGTATAGATAGCCAGATGTGCCCCCAGTATTAGGAAGCCCTTCTGCCTAAGTTAGGTAGCCAGATGTGTCCCCAGTATTAGGAAGCCCTTCTCCCCAGTATAGATAGCCAGATGTGCCCCCAGTATTAGGAAGCCCTTCTCCCCAGTATAGATAGCCAGATGTGCCCCCAGTATTAGGCAGCCCCCTCCCCAGTATAGATAGCCAGATGTGTCTCCAGTATTAGGCAGTCTCCTCCCCAGTATAGATAGCCAGATGTGCCCCCAGTATTAGCCAGCCCCCTCCCCAGTATAGATAGCCAGATGTGCCCCCAGTATTAGGAAGCCCTTCTGCCTAAGTTAGGTAGCCAGATGTGACCCCAGTATTAGGAAGCCCTTCTCCCTAAGTTAGGTAGCCAGATGTGACCCCAATGTTAAGCAGGGGACACTAGAGAAAAGGCAAACAAGTCGCAGCAGTGATATAAAAGCCTCTTCAAGGGGGATGATCAGGATAGTGACAGATTCACTACTGCCTCCTCTGTAACAAAGTGTGTCCCTCCCAAACCTCTGCTCTGCCCAATATATAACAACAATTACACAATTACCTCTGCCAGCCCTTTGTTCCCTCTACTTCCTGCAACTCCACCTCCTGCTGTGCTGCATCACTTCCTGCCTGTTTTACATCACTTCCTGTCTGTTTACATCACTTCCGGACTGTTCTACATCATTTCCTGTCTGTGCTACATCACCTCCTGACTGTTTATGTCAACTCACTTCCTTTCTTCGCATTTCTTCCTTTCTGTGCGTTCCACTTGGGAGCGGTGAGATTGCCATCTTGTGGTGAATAGGCTAACTGCAGCCTCTGTTTGTGGAAACGCCTGCAGTCACAGTTGGGCTTTGCACAGGATGTAGGATTGGTAAAAGTGGATGGATTAGTTTAGTACAGAGATGGCTATGGTGGATTAGTTTGACTTAAAAAGAAAAATGGGATGAAAAATGGACTCACGAAAACAGAGTGAACGAAATAGAATAGATTGTATGCCCACCATTGCAGGGGCCGGTTCTAGACTCTTTGCTGCCTTAGGCAAACTTGTGAGGATGCGAGAGGTATATGGTGACTGCAGCTAGCATAGGTAAGCAGGCATAGGTGCCCCCAGTATAGGTATCCAGGCATAGTTGCCCCTAGTATAGGTAGCCAGATGTAGGGGCCCCATTATAGGTATCTAGGCGTAGTTGCCCCAGTATAGGTTAGCCAGGCATAGATGTCCCCAGTACAGGTATCCAGGCATAGGTGCCCCAATGTAGGTTGCCAGGCAGAGGTGCCCCAGTATGGGTAGCCAGGCATAGGTACAATACTGATAGGTATGCGCTCCATGAAAAATATTAATCAATATAACTAATATCAAGTCTGTGGGGCACTCTCCTTAATAATATGGTGAAATTGCCAGTATATATATATATATATATATATATATAAAACCATATTTAATATTAGCACCCACTGTGAGCCGGACACCCCCACACTGCCCGCACTCGCCCAGCTGTCCTCCTATAATATCCGGAGGTGGGACGTAGTCACTTTGTGGGGATAATGCATCCAGTGGCGGATTCAGATCACAAGCTTCAATCATTACAAACTAAAATATAGCCTCCCTAGCGTAAAACCGTATACATTTAATAAAAATAAGTTGCAATTTTTTACTCACAAACAAGCCATCAAGAAGTGCATGTAACAGAGTGTGTCATCCCGGGTAGCGCTCGTGTCAATACCACCTTGAGCTCTCGCACCTCCCGCTACTCAGTCTCCGTCTCTCATCCTCGTGCTTGTCACGTCCGGCGTAGCTCCGCCCTATGCATTTTGTCATCAAACTGACTCATCAGGGGCTGACTTCGGACGTAAGACCAGCGTTACTTGAGCATCAACTCTCCACCCCTTCATCACTGACTGGTCCGCAACATGTGGGTATAGTTGCCAAGCAGGAAAAAACATTTACTACGAAACCCTTTGCATCAGTCTCACTCGCGGCTTTCAGCAATAGTGACACCAGCGGTCACTTACACATCATAACAGTTTAAGACCCTCCTGTCCTATCGTTACATATAGACAGCATATCCTCATTTACAAAACGAAATTCAACAAGTTCATAAACATTTAATTTAAAAGGACCTCTGTCTCATATAATCAGATTAATCATTTCTTAAAAAGCAATCCAGTTCCACATTTGAACCTAAAGGGACCATTGTATCAAGGTCAAAAATCCATCACGTCTCTCTCTTTGAGATTTCTCTCACTTTATTACAACCCCTCCAAGATGGTACTAACTTCTCCACTCCACAAAAATACATACATTTTTGGGTCTGATGAATGCTTTTGCTTAAAATGTAAAGACACACTATGCTGTTCTTAATGTTTTCAAGATGTTCACCTATTCTTTCCTTTAACGTTCTCATTGTGCGGCCTACATACTGCAGGCCGCAGTTACACCAGATGACAACCCCAATAGAAGATCATGTAATACATTTTTTTATTTTCAATTCCTTTTTGTTCGACCATGACTGAATACTTACCTTTCTTTCACCCCTCGCTTCTTTACATCCTTGGCACCCTCTGCAGGGGAAGAAACCTGGAGTTTGCCACCCTACATACTGGTTCCCTCCCCCAGGTGGACCCACACAGCTTGGGGGCCAGAACACTCTTTAAATTGGGGGCCCTTCTATAAATAAATGTGGGTTTTTCTGGAATATTATCCTGTAAAAAATGATCCCCCTGTAAGATATTCCAATGTCTTTTGAAAATTCTCTCAACTTGTCTAAACTGAGTCGAGAAAGTAGAAATGAAAGCAAAAGGTCTCTTTTCCTCCTCAGATCTGTTTCTGCTACCTCATTTTGTATTTGATCCAGAACATTTAAATCATACCCTTTCTCAATAAATCGTTTTTTAGGATAGCAGATTGTTGGTAATAATTCTCAATATTCGTGCAATTCCTCAAACAAATCTTTGGCTGTGCGATGAGGGCGTCCTTTGCCCCAAGCTTAGCCAATCTATATATGGCAATATGGGAGGAGGAGGCTAATTGCATTGGGGGTACGCAATCCTTGTTAGCAACTCCAATACTAGCTATTGCAGATTACAATCCATGGCTAGCAAATTCATCGATCGTGGCTATCCAGCCAAACTGGTCAATGGTTTGAAACATGCAGTTGCCTCTATGAATAGAGGCTCTTTGTTATCTTCTAAACCCAGTAATATGACCTCTGACAGATTGGTGTGTGTCACTTCATATAATACACTCTCTAATCAAATTTCATCATTGATTAGGAAACATTAGTATATTTTATCAGCTTTGAGTTCAGAAATTCCTGCTTTTAAGACCCCTGATGGCTTATAGGAGAGCTAGATCGATCCGTGATCATCCACTTAAGGCCGATATCCATCTAGTACAGGCTAGACTGGCACCGTTGCAATGTGGATGTCACGCTGGTGCGTGAAGCGTTAAGTACAATAACACACAATGGTACGTAAGAGCAGTCCAGACCGGTCCGTAGTCGTACACAAGTCAGAGATATCGAGGTACAGAGTAGCAAGGCGTAAATGTAGTCAATAACTTAGCAGGGTCATACACAGGTCAGATGTCAGTCGTGTTATAAGGAACAGGCAAAAAACGTAGTCAGAGGCAGGCTGAGTCGTAACCGGGTATCAGATGGCTAAAGTACAAAGGGACTAGACAGAGGCGATGTCAGGAGGCAGGCAAAAGTCGGTACACAGATAATAATACAATAGATGTTACCACAAGGATATTACGAATTAATTACAATATATATAACTACAAAATAACACTGACTGACTGGAGTGTATATATATATATTCTGCAGCGCACAATAATATAGCTCCCAAATTCTCACTAGCTAGGCCAAGAACCAGCGAACTGATTAGTATCAAGGCCAGTGAGCAACTGAAGCTCCTGGCCTTATATACTCCATAGGCAATTCCCCAAAGCCACTCCCTCAGGTTATGTGTCAGCTGCTGACATCACCTAGATCCACCTCCTCGGTCTGTAAAGGTCACTCTGACTCGCACGCGTGCCTCTAACTGACCTGCACACGCGTGTGTCCTGACTCACCACTGGAGAGACACCGGAGATGCCATCCACGGATGACGGCGCAGAAGATTCGTTGGAAGGCTCCAGCACAGAAGTCCTGCCGCTCGCCCAGACCATGCCGGAGACGCCCTGGGACCTGCCCCTGGAAGGTAAGGATCTTACAGTGGGATGTACTCATGCTGGCAATGTATTAATTGCAAACATATCTTGAAAGGGAAATAATTCAATCATCCTATGAGTGGGGTCTCCATTAAATTACAACATTTTGCCACGTGTGATTCAAAGCACGTTGTCTATGGCAAATTTTATGTAGGGCAAACCACACGTCCAGTCAAAGATCGTATTGTAGAACATTGTTCAAATATTAATTTAGCTTTTGAACACAACGGTGCCCAGTCTTCTTTGACATCACCTGTCACCCAACATTTTTGGGAAGCAAAACATTCTGTTAGCCCACTTACATTTTTAGTTCTGGAAGTTGTTCTAAGTTGACGTAAAGGTGGAGACCGTCAGGCTTTATTGTTGAAGAGGGAGGCTTTCTGGATCAAATTCCTATATACATTAGTCCCATATGGCTTTAATTTGGACTACAGTCCATGAATTGAAGATGCTAATTGATGTACTGACATCTTTTGTTGCTTATGTTTATATTTTAGGTCTATGGTTTACCTCTTGCTGAAGTTCCTTCTTGGGGTGCCTCATTTATTATTTTACATGCTATCCCTGCCTCACCTTGCTTTTCGTTTTTTTCTTCGAGTATTTTTCTATTTGAGTATTTTTACATGATTAAATGGTTCCCATCCTTTAAAATTCTAGATGGTTCTTATTATTTTGCCCTGAGATATTTATTATTGCCACTAGGGGAGGCTGTGATTCGATGTGAGCCAGAGACGGCACATTTTGTTTTCGCAAATTTAAATGGGCATAAATGTATTTCCTTTTCCTGCATTAGGCTGTCTTTACGCGTAGCTTTTTCTGCATTGGAGGCTGTTTTATCGCATTTCAGCTTGCGTCTTATAAGTGCGCTTTATGCGTACTTTGATGACGTAAGCATAGGCCCTGACGCATTAGCTTTGTTGCATTGCATGCGTATTTTGTCTGCAACATTTTCTCGCATGCGTTTTTTTTCTCTTTATAATAACAGATGCTCTGAAGCACAATAATGGAAAAAATGTGCTTGTGCTTTTATGTGGCACAGAATTCAATATCACTATAAGTGGGCACGAGTGTGGCTCTGTGCCAGTGTGCTCGCTCTGTGCACTATCACACAGACACTGAGAAATGCAGCAACAGTTCAAACATAATACAGTGATAATAACACAGGCTCTGGAGCACTATTGTGCTTGGAGTGGGCACTGGGCACAGTGGTAGGTGCCTGTGGGCTGTGGAGTGTCGCACACACATAAAGAAAACAGCAGAAGGTTGCCATAGCCCTCAGAAGGGCTGTTTGGGGTGATTAAACTACTACTATCAGCCAGTGAGGATCAAAAGGAACAAGCCTAGCTAACGCTTTCCCTATCTCCAGCAAGCTCTGTCCCTTCCTCTCACTATTCCAGGTGAAGACAGACTGGAACATGGCCGATGATGCTGCGTTTTTATAGGGGACGGATGGGTCTGTGAGGGAGTGCAGGCCGATTGGCTGCCAGGTGCTTGCTGACTGTGTAAGGGGTCCAAGTTTAGCCCAATGATGATGTGTGGGGGTGGGTCGAATATCGCCATGTGCTCCCGGTGAGCACGAATACCTGATCTTTGCTAAATAGTGCTCGCGGGCAAAACATTTGGGCCATCTCTAATTACACTCACTTTAGTCATTTCTGATGGACTGAACTGGTTCTGCAGACTCCTGCAGCATCACTACAATACAGAGCACTTGGTGAGGGGTAGAGAGGTTGGGGGATGGGCATTGTACACAAGACCCTGCTGCACACTTAATAGGGACTGTCTACAAATCTTTGTCTACGAAACTTTGTAGGATTCCTTATCAGTGGCTGAGCAGATGCAGTCATTAGAACAATTGTGCAGAGAGCAGAAAGTTTTTTTCTCTCCATTCCCTTAGTTGTCATTCTCTCAGAGCTGGAAAAATAATTTCTCCCTCCACAGGGCCCCCTGTGGCTTCTAGGCTGCATCCCTTGCAGGGCCTATTGTTACGCCCTTGTCAGGGGCATAATTAGAAATCACTGGGCCCCCCTGCAAAACTCTGGATATCCCCTTCCCATTGCTTTCTGCACAGCTAAACTGAAAAACAATGATATTCACTTGGCTAGTGCACACTTGAATGTGTTTTCCCCATGCAGATAAAAGCAAACAGCAGTGAAGCACTGCGGGCATTTTCTCTATCAATTACATTAGCTTCTGTGTAAGTTTTCACACATACAGACACACATGTTGTGCAGAAAATGCATACAGATAACTGACACTGAGTGTGCTCCCAGCCTCAGCTTATTACACTCACTCTGTCCATCTCTAATGGAGCGGAACTGGTGCTGCATCCTCCTCCTGCATCCTTACAGTACACAGCACTTTGGGAGGGGTAGAGAGGTTGGGGGCTGGACGCTGTAGACAAGATCCTACTTCACACTGAATAGGGACTGTCTACAAATCTTTGTCTGCAAAACTGTGTATGATTCCTTCTCAGTGGCTGAGCAGATGCAGTCATTAGATCAATTGTGCAGAGAGCAGAATTTTTTTTCTCTCTGTACCCTTAGTTGTCAGTCTCTCAGGATAGGGAAATGAAACTTCTGGGCCCACCTGCAGCTGCATCCTTGGCAGGGTCTATTGTTACGCCACTGCATCCTGTTGTGGGTAAAGAGAGGAAGGGGAGACACTAGGCTGTAATAAATTGCCTGGCTGCTGCATTCCTGATTCCTTTCACCTGAATATATTCCCCGTTATGGGCTGTGACATTCACTGAAGCCTTAGCTTAGCGTAGCTGAGATATCGTCTGCACAGGCAGCCTCACCATCCAGCACCCAGCAGCATGATGTCTGCTCAGCATTCCTGGACTCTGCAGCTGAGATCTCCTCCACACAGCCTCACCATCCAGCACCCAGCAGCATGATGTCTGCTCGGCATTCCTGGACTCCGCAGCTGAGATCTCCTCCACACAGCCTCACCATCCAGCACCCAGCAGCATGATGTCTGCTCGGCATTCCTGGACTCTGCAGCTGAGATCTCCTCCACACAGCCTCACCATCCAGCACCTAGCAGCATGATGTCTGCACAGCATTCCTGGACTCTGCAGCTGAGATCTCCTCCACACAGACAGCCTCACCATCCAGCACCCAGCAGCATGATGTCTGCTCGGCATTCCTGGACTCTGCAGCTGAGATCTCCTCCACACAGCCTCACCTTCCAGCACCCAGCAGCATGATGTCTGCTCAGCATTCCTGGACTCTGCAGCTGAGATCTCCTCCACACAGCCTCACCATCCAGCACCAGGCAGTATGATGTCTGCTCAGCATTCATGGACTCTGCAGCTGAGATCTCCTCCACACAGGCAGCCTCACCATCCAGCACCCAGCAGCATGATGTCTGCTCAGTATTCCCAGACTCTGCAGCTGAGATCTCCTCCACACAGCCTCACCATCCAGCACCCAGCAGCATGATGTCTGCTCAGTATTCCCAGACTCTGCAGGTGAGATCTCCACCACACAACCTCACCATCCAGCACCCAGCAGCATGATGTCTGCTCAGTATTCCCAGACTCTGCAGGTGAGATCTCCTCCGCACAGGCAGCCTCACCATCCATCACCCAGCAGCATGATGTCTGCTCAGTATTCCTGGATTCTACCATTGAGATCTCCTCTGCACAGCCTCACCATCCAGCACCCAGCAGCATGATGTCTGCTCGGCATTCCTGGACTCTGCAGCTGAGATCTCCTCCACACAGCCTCACCATCCAGCACCCAGCAGCATGATGTCTGCTCGGCATTCCTGGACTCTGCAGCTGAGATCTCCTCCACACAGCCTCACCTTCCAGCACCCAGCAGCATGATGTCTGCTCAGCATTCCAGGACTCTGCAGCTGAGATCTCCTCCACACAGCCTCACCATCCAGCACCAGGCAGTATGATGTCTGCTCAGCATTCATGGACTCTGCAGCTGAGATCTCCTCCACACAGGCAGCCTCACCATCCAGCACCCAGCAGCATGATGTCTGCTCAGCATTCCTGGACTCTGCAGCTGAGATCTCCTCCACACAGGCTCACCATCCAGCACCCAGCAGCATGATGTCTGCTCAGTATTCCCAGACTCTGCAGGTGAGATCTCCACCACACAACCTCACCATCCAGCACCCAGCAGCATGATGTCTGCTCATTATTCCTGGACTCTACCATTGAGATCTTCTCTGCACAGTCTCACCATCCAGCACCCAGCTGCATGATGTCTGCTCAGCATTCCTGGACTATGCAGCTGAGATCTCCTCCACACAGGCAGCCTCACCATCCAGCACCCAGCAGCATGATGTCTGCTCAGCATTCCTGGACTCTGCAGCTGAGATCTCCTCCACACAGGCAGCCTCACCATCCGGCACCCAGCAGCAGGATGTCTGCTCAGTATTCCCGGAATCTGAAGGTGAGATCTCCTCCACACAGCCTCACCATCCAGCACCCGGCAGCATGATGTCTGCTCGGTATTCCTGGACTCTGCAGCTGAGATCTCCTCCACACAGGCAGCCTCGCCATCCAGCACCCAGCAGCATGATGTCTGCTCAGTATTCCCAGACTCTGCAGGTGAGATCTCCTCCACACAGCCTCACCATCCAGCACCCAGCAGCATGATGTCTGCTCATTATTCCTGGACTCTACCATTGAGATCTTCTCTGCACAGTCTCACCATCCATCACCCAGCTGCATTATGTCTGCTCAGCATTCCTGGACTATGCAGCTGAGATCTCCTCCTCACAGGCAGTCTCACCCTCCGGCACCAGCATTATGATGTCTGCTCGGCATTCATGGACTTTGCAGCAGAGATCTCCTCCGCACAGGCAGCTTCACCATCCAGCACCCAGCAGCATGATGTCTGCTCAGCATTCCTGGACACTGCAGCTGAGATCTCCTCAGCACAGGCAGCCTCACCATCCAGCACCCAGCAGCATGATGTCTGCTCAGCATTCCTGGACTCTGCAGCTGAGATCTCCTCCACACAGGCAGCCTCACCATCCAGCACCCAGCAGCATAATGTCTGCTCAGCATTCCTAGACTCTGCAGCTAAGATCTCCTCCACACAGGCAGCCTCACCATCCAGCATCCAGCAGCATGATGTCTGCTCTGCATTCCTGGTCTCCGCAGCTGAGATCTCCTCCACACAGGCAGCCTCACCATCCAGCACCCAGCAGCATGATGTCTGCTCAGTATTCCCGGACTCTGAAGGTGAGATCTCCTCCACACAGGCAGCCTCACCATCCAGCACCCAGCAGCATGATGTCTGCTCAGCATTCCTGGACTCTGCAGCTGAGATTATTATTATTATTATTATTATTGATTTATAAAGCATCAACATATTCCATGGCGCTGTACAAGGTAAGAAACAAACATGGGGTACATAATGCAGACAATGGTGTACACTAATATACAAGATACATAATTAGTGACAAAAATACAAAAAATTATACAGCATACAGAATAAAAAATACAGAATTGGTAATGACAGTGATAAAAGTAACATGATGAATAAAATGTTTAATGATTTCCAAGACACAAAAGGGGGGGAGAGCCCTGCCCTTGTGAGTTTACAATCTAAAGGGAATGGGGGGAAACAAGAGGAAGGGTAGTATACGATAAAATATATAGAGGCTGTGTGTTTTCAGATACCTAGTAGGAGTGCAATTTAGTCTTAGAACAAAGGGAAGTGGCTTAAGGTGGCGCATATGCTTGTCGGAACAAATGAGTTTTCAGAGAGCGTTTAAAAGTAACAAAGGTTGGCGAGTGACGGATGTGTTGTGGGAGGGGATTCCAGAGAAGGGGTGAAGCGCGTTTCAAAATCTTGTAAGCGGGAATGTGAGGAGGTGATTCTAGAGGAGGACAACAGAAGATCATGTGCCGATCTGAGATTGCGATTGGGTTTGTATCTGGAAATTAGTGAGGATATGTACCGGGGAGAGAGATTGTGGAGAGCTTTGTAGATTAGGGTTAGGAGTTTGAACTGGATCCTCTGGTTAATTGGCAGCCAGTGAAGAGCTTGACAAAGAGGGTCAGCAAAGGAAGATCGAGAAGAAAGATGAATGAGACGAGCAGCTGAGTTCAGTACCGACTGGAGCGGGGCCAGTTTGTTAGAAGGTAGTCCACAGAGTAGTATGTTGCAGTAGTCCAGACAAGAAATTATAAGAGCATGTATTAACATTTTAGTTGTGTCTTGAGTGAGAAAGGGATGGATGAGAGATATGTTTTTGAGTTGGAGATGGCAGGAGCTGGTTATGGAGTTAAGATGAGGAATAAAAGAGAGAGATGAGTCAAATATTACCCCCAAGCACCGTGCTTTGGGAACTGAAGTTATGGGAGTGTTATTAACATTTATAGTTACTTCGGGCAGAGAGGTGGCCAGAGACGGTGGAAAAATTATTAGTTCCGTTTTACTCATATTAAGTTTTAGGAAGCGAGAGGACATGAAGGAGGATATAGCAGACAGGCAGTCAGGAACACGTTTGAGGAGGGAGTTAAGGTCTGGGTCCGAGAGGTACAGTTGTGTATCATTTGCATACAGGTGGTATTGAAACCCGAATGAGTTGATTAAGTCACCAAGACCGTGCATGTAGATGGAAAAGAGGAGGGGACCAAGGACAGAGCCTTGAGGAACCCCAACAGACAAAGCATGAGGAGAAGGGATCTGATCTGAGTAGGAGACTGTGAAGGACCTTCCAGAGAGGTAGGAAGATAACCATGTGAGAGCAAGGCCGTTTATTCCTACATTTGAAAGTATTTGTAGGAGTAAGGTGTGGTCGACCGTATCACATGCTGATGAAAGATCAAGAAGGATGAGTATGGAAAATTGACCTTTGGATTTAGCTGTAAGAAGGCCATTGGCCACTTTGGTAAGGCCTGTTTCCGTGGAGTGGTTGGAGCGAAAGCCAGACTGGAACTGATCAAGTAGGGAGTTAGCAGATAAATAATGGCTTAATTCTGCATGTATATGGCGTTCAATTAGTTTGGATGCAAATGGGAGAAGTGAGACTGGGTGGTAGTTGGCGAGTGTGGTAGGATCTAGAGATGTTTTTTTAAGTAGTGGTGTCACAACAGCCTTTTTGAGTGGCGACGGAAAGATGCCAGTGGAGAGGGACAGGTTAAATAGCGTTGTTAGTGCAGGCATGAGAGATGAGGATAGTGTCACGGTCAGGTGACGGAGCCGTCACCGACGTCACGGGGTCCCACCCGGGAGGGCTAAGGCGTGGACGGATAGTCGAGTTCAAGCCGGGTCATACACTGGTGGTCAATTCAGGTTGAGGGATCAGGCAGGAAAGTGGTCTAATCAAGCCAGGTCATACACGGGTGGTCAAATACAGGTTTGAGGGATCAGGCAGGAGAGTGGTCTAATCAAGCCAGGTCATACACAGGAGATCAGATACAGGTTTAGCTCCCAGTGACTAACTAGCACCCACGGGGCTGTAGATGGAACAATTCAGCACAGTGCCTAGCTAGAAGCACTAAACGGAAGCAGCAGAAATATCAAAGTAACTTGCACAGAGCAAACTGAGACACAGCCTGTTGTCAGCAAGTGAACGCTATAACCGGTGTGCAGCCGCGGACCGGAAGTACTTATATACCCTCCGGCCGCGTCACTTCCGGATCGCCCGCCGCCTGGACGCATAGGCAGTACGCGTGTCCGTACGCGTCTGACGCACGTCCGTACGCGTCCAACCCATGCGTCCTTTGGAACGCTTGCGTCCGCCCGCTGCCACTGGGGATGCAGCCGTGGGATTCAAGCCGGAAGTGCCTGGATCATCGCGGGCGCGCGGACCAGGTTGTATCATCACAGATAGCTGCGGAATGAAATGGGAGGGAATAGGATCCAAAGAACAAGTGGTTAGATTAGCTTCGGATATTATAGAGGAGAGAGAATGTTCAGAGATTGTGTAGAGAAGGCAGTTAGAGAGCAGTCAATGAGAGGTCTGGAGATCTCCTCCACACAGGCAGCCTCACCATCCAGCACCCAGCAGCATGATGTCTGTTCTCATTCCTGGACTCTGCAGCTGAGATCTCCTCCACACAGGCAGTCTCACCGTCCGGCACCAGCATTATGATGTCTGCTCGGCATTCATGGACTCTGCAGCAGAGATCTCCTCCACACAGGCAGCCTCACCACCCAGCACCCAGCAGCATGATGTCTGTTCAGCATTACTGGACTCTGCAGCTGAGATCTTCTCCACACAGGCAGCCTCACCAATTCAGCACCCAGCATTATGATGTCTGTCTGCTCAGCATTCCTGAACTCTGCATCTGAGATCTCCTCCACACAGGCAGCCTCACCATCCAGCACCCAGCAGCATGATGTCTGCTCAGTATTCCCAGACTCTGCAGGTGAGATCTCCTCCGCACAGGCAGCCTCACCATCCATCACCCAGCAGCATGATGTCTGCTCAGTATTCCTGGATTCTACCATTGAGATCTCCTCTGCACAGCCTCACCATCCAGCACCCAGCAGCATGATGTCTGCTCAGCATTCCTGGACTCTGCAGCTGAGATCTCCTCCACACAGGCTCACCATCCAGCACCCAGCAGCATGATATCTGCTCAGCATTCCTGGACTCTACAGCTGAGATCTCCTCCACACAGCCTCACCATCCAGCACCCAGCAGCATGAAGTCTGGTCAACATTCCTGGACTCTGCAGCTCAGATCTCCTCCGTACAGCCTCACCATCCAGCACCCAGCAGCCTAGTGTATGCTCAGCATTCCTGGACTCTGCAGCTAATATCTCATCCACACAGGCAGCCTCACCATCCAGCACCCAGCAGCTTGATGTCTGTTCTCATTCCTGGACTCTGCAGCTGAGATCTCCTCCACACAGGCAGTCTCACCGTCCGGCACCAGCATTATGATGTCTGCTCGGCATTCATGGACTCTGCAGCAGAGATCTCCTCCACACAGGCAGCCTCACCACCCAGCACCCAGCAGCATGATGTCTGTTCAGCATTACTGGACTCTGCAGCTGAGATCTTCTCCACACAGGCAGCCTCACCAATTCAGCACCCAGCATTATGATGTCTGTCTGCTCAGCATTCCTGAACTCTGCATCTGAGATCTCCTCCACACAGGCAGCCTCACCATCCAGCACCCAGCAGCATGATGTCTGCTCAGTATTCCCAGACTCTGCAGGTGAGATCTCCTCCGCACAGGCAGCCTCACCATCCATCACCCAGCAGCATGATGTCTGCTCAGTATTCCTGGATTCTACCATTGAGATCTCCTCTGCACAGCCTCACCATCCAGCACCCAGCAGCATGATGTCTGCTCAGCATTCCTGGACTCTGCAGCTGAGATCTCCTCCACACAGGCTCACCATCCAGCACCCAGCAGCATGATATCTGCTCAGCATTCCTGGACTCTACAGCTGAGATCTCCTCCACACAGCCTCACCATCCAGCACCCAGCAGCATGAAGTCTGGTCAACATTCCTGGACTCTGCAGCTGAGATCTCCTCCGTACAGCCTCACCATCCAGCACCCAGCAGCCTAGTGTATGCTCAGCATTCCTGGACTCTGCAGCTAATATCTCATCCACACAGGCAGCCTCACCATCCAGCACCCAGCAGCTTGATGTCTTCACAGCATTCCTGTACTCTGCAGCTAAGATCTCCTCCACACAGGCAGCCTCACCATCCAGCACCCAGCAGCATAATGTCTGCTCAGCATTCCTGGACTCTGCAGCTGAGATCTCCTCCGCACAGGCAACCTCACCATCCAGCACCAAGCAGCATGATGTCTGCTCAGCATTCCTGGACTCTGCAGCTGAGATCTCATCCACACAGGCAGCCTCACCATCCAGCACCCAGCAGCATGATGTCTGCTCAGCATTCCTGGACTCTGTAGCTGAGATCTCCTCCGCACAGGCAGCCTCACCATCCAGCACCCAGCAGCATGATGTCTGCTCAACATTCCTGGACTCTGCAGCTGAGATCTCCTCCGTACAGCCTCACCATCCAGCACCCAGCAGCATAGTGTATGCTCAGCATTCCTGGATTCTACCGTTGAGATCTCTGCACAGCCTCACCATCCATCACCCAGCAGCATGAAGTCTGCTCAACATTCCTGGACTCTGCAGCTGAGATCTCCTCCGTACAGCCTCACCATCCAGCACCCAGCAGCATAGTGTATGCTCAGCATTCCTGGACGCTGCAGCTAATATCTCATCCACACAGGCAGCCTCACCATCCATCACCCAGCAGCATGATGTCTGCTCAGCATTCCTGTACTCTGCAGCTGAGATCTCTTCCACACAGGCAGCCTCACCATCCAGCACTCAGCAGCATGATGTCTGCTCAGCATTCCTGTACTCTGCAGCTAATATCTCATCCACACAGGCAGCCTCACCATCCAGCACCCAGCAGCTTGATGTCTTCTCAGCATTCCTGTACTCTGCAGCTGAGATCTCTTCCACACAGGCAGCCTCACCATCCAGCACCCAGCAGCATGATGTCAGCTCTGCATTCCTGTACTCTGCAGCTAATATCTCATCCACACAGGCAGCCTCACCATCCAGCACCCAGCAGCTTGATGTCTTCTCAGCATTCCTGTACTCTGCAGCTGAGATCTCTTCCACACAGGCAGCCTCACCATCCAGCACCCAGCAGCATGATGTCAGCTCAGCATTCCTGGACTCTGCAGCTGAGATCTCCTCTGCACAGCCTCACCATCCAGCACCCAGCAGCATGGTGTCTGCTCAGCATTCCTGGACTCTGCTGCTGAGATCTCCTCCACAAAGGCAGCCTCACCATCCAGCACCCAGCAGCATGATGCCTGCTCAGCATTACTGGACTCTGCAGCTGAGATCTCCTCCACACAGGCAGACTCACCATCCAGCACCCAGCAGCATAATGTCTGCTCAGCATTCCTGGACTCTGCAGCTGAGATCTCCTCCACAAAGGCAGCCTTACCATCCAGCACCCAGCAGCATGGTGCCTGCTCAGCATTACTGGACTCTGCAGTTGAGATCTCCTCCACAAAGGCAGCCTCACCATCCAGCACCCAGCAGCATGATGCCTGCTCTGCATTCCTGGACTCTGCAGCTGAGATCTCCTCTGCACAGGCAGCCTCACCGTCCAGCACCCAGCAGCATGATGTCTGCTCACCAATTCTAGACTGTGCAGCTGTTCTTCTCAGAGCAGGAGAGCTTTAACTGTTTCACTGCCCAGAGCCTCTGCAGAGACCACTACAATACCTGCATCACATCACACTGTGCTCAGTGGTGCTCAGCAGAGCTCGAATATTCGAGTAGCTCGAATATTCGAGCTCTTTTCCAGCTATTCGAGCTCGGTATTCGAGCTCCGAATAGCTGTAGCTATTCGAATGGGCTATTCGAGTACACACGAATAGCCCATTCACTATTCGAGCTATTCGAGCAAAACGGCGCTATTCGAGCTCGGTACCGAGCTCGAATAGCGTCATAGCCCAGATTGATGTCCTTAGAGCCAATCAGAGGGCTCCCAGGCCCTCTGACGGCAGCCAATCACAGAGGGGGACCCTGGCCAGCCCCTACCCTATAAATAGCGGCCGCCATGTTAGGTTTCTCCGTGCTTGCCTGAGACTTGTACAGAGAGAGAGTTGCTCCTTTGTGCTTTGGCTTAGCAAGAGCTCTATTGTGGTCATTTACCTAGCGTTTTTGCTCACATACACCTCCTATACACACCTATATTGTTGTTAGTTAGTTAGACATTGTATTTTAGTTAGTAGCTTTTGTGTTACATAGAGACAGGCCAGCTGCTGCAGGCTTACAGCTTTAGGCCTCAGGGCCTTGCCTGTGTGGGCAGCTGTCCTCCTGTCCTCTGTTTATTTCTCTCTATTCTATACCAGTATTTCTGCTGTCCTTTACTACTTATTGTATTAGTATTGTAGTTATATACTGTAACTGTACTAGGACACTCACTGTCACTGTTCATAGGCTACTAGCTGCTCCTGCGTGTGTGCACTCACTTTCTGTGTACACACTACACACACTCTATTTCCTTCTGATAACTGATTGATTATTGTAATTGATTATTGTAATTAGTTAGTTGTACTTACTGTTACTACTTACTGTACTAGGAGTCTAGGACACTCAGTCACTGTTCATAGGCTACTAGCTCCTGCGTGTGTGCACTCACTGTCTGTGTACACACTACACACACTCTATTTCCTTCTGATAACTGATTGATTATTGTAATTAGTTAGTTGTACTTACTGTTACTACTTACTGTACTAGGAGTCTAGGACACTCAGTCACTGTTCATAGGCTACTAGCTCCTGCGTGTGTGCACTCACTGTCTGTGTACACACACTACACACACTCTATTTCCTTCTGATAACTGATTGATTATTGTAATTAGTTAGTTGTTTGTACTTACTGTTACTACTTACTCTTACTGTACTAGGAGTCTAGGACACTCAGTCACTGTTCATAGGCTACTAGCTCCTGCGTGTGTGCACTCACTGTCTGTGTACACACACTACACACACTCTATTTCCTTCTGATAACTGATTGCTTATTGTAATTAGTTAGTTGTACTTACTGTTACTACTTACTCTTACTGTACTAGGAGTCTAGGACACTCAGTCACTGTTCATAGGCTACTAGCTCCTGCGTGTGTGCACTCACTGTCTGTGTACACACACTACACACACTCTATTTCCTTCTGATAACTGATTGCTTATTGTAATTAGTTAGTTGTACTTACTGTTACTACTTACTCTTACTGTACTAGGAGTCTAGGACACTCAGTCACTGTTCATAGGCTACTAGCTCCTGCGTGTGTGCACTCACTGTCTGTGTACACACACTACACACACTCTATTTCCTTCTGATAACTGATTGCTTATTGTAATTAGTTAGTTGTACTTACTGTTACTACTTACTCTTACTGTACTAGGAGTCTAGGACACTCAGTCACTGTTCATAGGCTACTAGCTCCTGCGTGTGTGCACTCACTGTCTGTGTACACACACTACACACACTCTATTTCCTTCTGATAACTGATTGCTTATTGTAATTAGTTAGTTGTACTTACTGTTACTACTTACTCTTACTGTACTAGGAGTCTAGGACACTTAGTCACTGTTCATAGGCTACTAGCTCCTGCGTGTGTGTGCACTCACTGTCTGTGTACACACACTACACACACTCTATTTCCTTCTGATTACTGATTGATTATTGTAATTAGTTAGTTGTACTTACTGACTGTTACTACTTACTTACTTACTGTACTAGGGACACTCACTCAGTCACTGTTCATAGGCTAGCTCCTGCGCGTGTTTGCGCGTGCGTGCACTCACTGTCTGTAGTGTACACACACTAAATTTACTTGTGATTACTACTGATTATTGTAACTGCTAGTTGTACTTCCTGACTGTTACTACTTACTTACTGTACTAGGGACACTCACTCAGTCACCTCACCCACCAACCCACTCCATTAAAGTACCCCACTTTTCACCCGCCCTTTTAAAAAACTTTTGTCTATACGCCCAAAACATCGAAGATGTCTGGAAGTGGCAGCCAGCGCGGTTTGGGCAAGGGGAAGGGCAGCAAGGGAATCAGGAGGAGAGGGAGCAGCATTGTGGCAGGCCGCGGCCGCGCCACCATGCACAGTTCCGCAGCAGCAGCAGCAGCGTCAGTGGCTAACATTCCTCCCATAGCCACTGGCCGTGGACGCCTTGGGCGCCGCCCAGCAGGAGCATCTGCAACTCACGCTGCAGAGACACAGCAGCAGCAGCGTGTAGCACCTGCTCCGATTTTCCTCCAGCCGGGTCGGAAACGTCCCATTGAGGAAAAGCATGCAGACACTGAGGATGACGGAGGATGAGCAGCCCGCCATGAGCTCTGCATCCGAGGCCTCCACCCTCACCACCACCACCACCACCCCTGTTCGCAGCAGCCGCCCAGCAGGGTCTGGGGAGGAGGCCAGTTCACCGTCACTCGCCGACCTGTCATTCAGCAGTCTTTTGACCCCAGGCATCATGAGTAAATTGTCTGCTGTTGTTGGCGATCTTGAGGAGGAGATGCTGATGGGCACTTTGGGGGATGAGGGATTGGACAGCAAGACTGTGGCGACAGTCAAGCAGCCCATCCATGCATCAGGAGAGGAGTTTGGGGGGTCATCATCCCAGCAGGACATGTTTCAGGAGGGGGAGGATGATGATGACCCGGTGACAGACAGAGACTGGGTGCCACCACCTCCAGGGGATGTCGTCCTCAGCAGCTCTGAGGAGGAGGAGGAGGATGCGCTTGTGGGCCTTGCAAGGAGGCGCATCATTGCAAGCATTGGCAGCAGTAGGCAGGTCCCACAGCCTGCTGGTGTCTCAGGCTCAGCAGCAGCAGCAGCAGCATCTGCCAGTACCACCACCAGTCGCACCCAAGCCCCCCCCCAACCACCACAGGGAGACAGGCAGCAGCGCTTCCATGCCGTAGGGGGATGTTTCTGTCACCAATCTGGCGATATTTCACCATGCCCACTGTGTACAGCAAGTACGCCACTTGCAACCACTGTCAGCGGAAGTTGAGCAGAGGTGCAGACCCCTTAAAGTTCAGCACCAGCTCGCTCATCAACCACCTTGCTGCAAAACATTTCCACCAGCATGAGGAGTTCCAGAGGCTGAAGGCATCTGGTGCTGGCAGTGGCACCACACCCATCACTGCACAGCCTTCAGCAGCAGCAGCAGCAGCAACAGCAGCCACCCGCCCTCCTGCTCCTCCAGCAGCACCAGCAGGAGTGCGGAAATGCACTGCTCCTCCCCCCTCTGCAACTCCTGCCGCCGACACTGAGGCCTGTTCTGGCAGCCAGTCCTCAGTGGCCTCCTCCGCTGTGTCTGCTGATTCCCGTGCCAGCAAAAGGCCACGCCAGAGCCTTTTGAGCGAGTCCTTCCAGGGGGTGGTTAGGGCTCTGCCTCCCAGCAGCCGTCGCGTGCAGCAGCTGAACGGCTTGCTGGCACGGGCCATGTGCTCCCAACTCCTGCCGTACACGCTCGTGCAGGAGGGGAGCGACATTCGTGCGCTGCTTGCTTGCGCAGCCCCAGACTGGCAGCTCCCCAGCAGACACTTTTTCTCCCGCAAGGCCATTCCTGCACTGCACCGCTTTGTGATGGCCAATGTGGAGCGAGGGCTGGAGCACGCGGTTGGTGAAAGGGTCCACGTCACCATGGACTCCTGGAGCAGCCGCTTCGGGACAGGCCGCTACCTGTCCTTCACTGTCCACTGGGTCAGCTTGGTGGAAGGGGGTGAGGATGGGAGAGCAGCAGCGGGCACAGCAGCAGCAGCAGCAACACAGTGGGTGGTGCCACCCCGCAGGGTCAGGGGAACTGCAGCAGGTTCCTCCGATCCTCTGCCATCCTCCGGCACACCTGGCCAAACCCCCCGCCTCAGCAGCAGCGTGAAGGCCCGCCACTGCCAAGCGCTGCTGCACTTGGTCAGCCTTGGGAAGACCAAGCTGACGGCAACCCATGTGTTGGCCAAACTCCAGGAGCAGGAGAGGATTTGGCTGACCCCCAGAGGCCTCAGAGTCGGAGAGGTGGTGGCCGACAATGGGGCAAATCTGGTTGCCGCAATAGACAGGGGAAACCTGACCCACATCCCCTGTCTTGCCCACGTGCTGAACCTGGTGGTGCAGAAGTTCTTGCGCACCTACCAGGGGATGGGCGAACTGCTGGAAACGGCAAGGAACGTTGTGCGTCACTTCCGGCGCTCGGCTGCAGCCTGTGCGAGCCTGGAAGACGTGCAAAAGGAGCTGGAGCTGCCACGCCATCGGCTGATCCTTGACGTTCCGACTCGCTGGAACTCCACCCTGGCGATGTTGGAGCATCTGGTTGAACAGAAGCACGCTGTCAACCAGTACCTTGCCCTGGCCACTGTTTCCGCCGCTCAGAGAAGGGACAAGACCAGCAACATCCCGTCCATCGTCCCCGATGATGACTGGAGGCACATGCAGCAGGTGTGCTTAGTGCTGGCTCCCTTTCTGCAGGCCACTAACATGGTGAGCAGGGACCATGCTATGGTCTGCGAGTGGGTGCCCCTGGTTTGTCTGCTGAACAGGGCCCTCGATGCTTTGCTGGAACAGGGAGCGGCAGCCTTGGACCAGCAGGAGCGGCAAGCAGCTGCACAGTCCACCTCTGAGGGGGAGGAGGAGGAGGACTTGGTGGAGGTCCCTGACCTTGCTGCTGATGAGGGGGAGCAGCACAGTGCAGCTGAGTTGGTGCGGGGGTGGAGAGAGGATGAGGCTGACGAGGCAGAGGAGGAGGAGGAGGATGAGGACAGCAGCACTGCCGTCGATGTGCCAGCAGACGTGGCCCGCCTCTTCCCAATGGCAGCGCGCATGCTGAGGTGCCTGCGCAGGGACCCCAGGGTGATCCAGATGAAGCAGAGGGAGGACATCTGGATCAGCATGATGTTGGACCCACGCCTCAAGGGGAAGTTGAGCCAGTTCCTGCCGCCTGCAGGAGGAGACCCAGCGCAACAAATAAGGAGCTTGCAGCAGGCCCTTGTTGAGCGCTTGGAGGAAGCCTTCCCCCAGCCTTCCACCCCCACTGTCCAGCAGCCAGCACAGAGGCAGCAGCAGGTGCCTGCATCCAGCAGCAAGCGCCCCACAGACCTGCTGTCTCTCAGCCACGAGCTCTACAGGACTGTAGAGGCTCCGGCAGCAGTGACTAGAGAGGAGGTGCATGCAGCAGCATCCTCCTCCGGTCACAGCCAGCGCCTGACCCGCATGGTGGCTGACTACATGGGGTCCTACAGCGGGCTTGACAGCGATGCCCCTGTTGATCCCATGGAGTATTGGGTCAAGCGCCTGGAGATCTGGAGCGAGCTGGCGCAGTACGCCCTGGAAGTGCTGTCCTGCCCCCCTTCCAGCGTGCTGTCCGAGCGCTGCTTCAGTGCAGCTGGTGGCGTGGTCACCGAGAAACGCTCACGTCTGTCTCACAAGTCTGTGGACAGACTGACGTTTCTGAAGATGAACCAGGCGTGGGTGGAAGGCGAGTTCCTGGCCCCTGTTGTCGGCGAGAGGGGGACATGAACTGGCTAAGAACCATCGTTAATGTGCCTTACCACCCTTTACCACCTCCTGGCTCCTGCTCACTAAGCCAGCCTGGTTCACTTTGACTATTACGTCGCCTGCAGCCACACATTTTACACCTACAGTGGGCTGCTGTGTACTGCCCTTCTGCTGTCTGTCTGTGTTTCCCACTGCCAGGGTACACAGAATTACCTTCTGCTGCCACTCTGCCACCAGCTATTATGTCAAATAATAGCTATATCTGTGTAATTGGTTGTAAAACCAAAACCAAAAAACCATTAAAAAAAAAAAGGTTTAATTTTTCTGAGGTGCCCGGGTTGAAAACTGTGTTGTCCCAGTTGTGTATTGGACACGATGTGGGCTGCACGACCGCTGTCTGGGACCTCCTGTTGTGTTTATTTACGGCCTGGTATCACCGCTAGGTACCAGGGCTATTATGTCACGCTGCCTACCTGCTGCCACACTCACACTACTCCTCCATTCCTCCTGCTGATGCTGCTGTCTGTCTGTGTTTCCCACTGCCAGGGTACACAGAATTACCTTCTGCTGCCAGTCTGCCACCAGCTATTACGTCAAACAATAGCTGCTCACATTACTCCTCCATTCCTCCTGCTGCTGCTGCTGTCTGTCTGTGTTTCCCACTGCCAGGGTACACAGATTTACCTTCTGCTGCCACTCTGCCACCAGCTATTACGTCAAATAATAGCTATATCTGTGTAATTGGTTGTAAAACCAACACTACAAAACCATTACAAAAAAAAAGGTTTAATTTTTCTGAGGTGCCCGGGTTGAAAACTGTGTTGTCCCAGTTGTGTATTGGACACGATGTGGGCTGCACGACCGCTGTCTGGGACCTCCTGTTGTGTTTATTTACAGCCCTGGTATCACCGCTAGGTACCAGGGCTATTATGTCACGCTGCCTACCTGCTGCCACACTCACACTGCTCCTCCTCCATTCCTCCTCCTGCTGCTGCTGCTGTCTGTCTGTGTTTCCCACTGCCAGGGTACACAGAATTACCTTCTGCTGCCACTCTGCCACCAGCTATTACGTCAAATAATAGCTATATCTGTGTAATTGGTTGTAAAACCAAAACCAAAAAACCATTAAAAAAAAAAAGGTTTAATTTTTCTGAGGTGCCCGGGTTGAAAACTGTGTTGTCCCAGTTGTGTATTGGACACGATGTGGGCTGCACGACCGCTGTCTGGGACCTCCTGTTGTGTTTATTTACGGCCTGGTATCACCGCTAGGTACCAGGGCTATTATGTCACGCTGTCTACCTGCTGCCACACTCACACTACTCCTCCATTCCTCCTGCTGATGCTGCTGTCTGTCTGTGTTTCCCACTGCCAGGGTACACAGAATTACCTTCTGCTGCCAGTCTGCCACCAGCTATTACGTCAAACAATAGCTGCTCACATTACTCCTCCATTCCTCCTGCTGCTGCTGCTGTCTGTCTGTGTTTCCCACTGCCAGGGTACACAGATTTACCTTCTGCTGCCACTCTGCCACCAGCTATTACGTCAAAAAATAGCTATATCTGTGTAATTGGTTGTAAAACCAACACTACAAAACCATTACAAAAAAAAAGGTTTAATTTTTCTGAGGTGCCCGGGTTGAAAACTGTGTTGTCCCAGTTGTGTATTGGACACGATGTGGGCTGCACGACCGCTGTCTGGGACCTCCTGTTGTGTTTATTTACAGCCCTGGTATCACCGCTAGGTACCAGGGCTATTATGTCACGCTGCCTACCTGCTGCCACACTCACACTGCTCCTCCTCCATTCCTCCTCCTGCTGCTGCTGCTGTCTGTCTGTGTTTCCCACTGCCAGGGTACACAGAATTACCTTCTGCTGCCACTCTGCCACCAGCTATTACGTCAAAAAATAGCTATATCTGTGTAATTGGTTGTAAAACCAAAACCAAAAAACCATTAAAAAAAAAAAGGTTTAATTTTTCTGAGGTGCCCGGGTTGAAAACTGTGTTGTCCCAGTTGTGTATTGGACACGATGTGGGCTGCACGACCGCTGTCTGGGACCTCCTGTTGTGTTTATTTACAGCCCTGGTATCACCGCTAGGTACCAGGGCTATTATGTCACGCTGCCTGCCTCATTGACTGCCTGCTGCCACACACTCATCCTCCTTCTCCTGCTGCTGAATTTACCTCCTGCTGTCTGTGTGTTTCCACTGCCAGGGAGCACATACAATGGCGCTTCCAACATGCGTGCGCCCACCAGCTATTTGTTACGCTCAAAAATAGCTGCATTTCTTTAAAAAAAAAAATGGAAAGAGAAATAAGTGAAGAAGAAGAAGACGATATAGAAAAAGAAGAAGAAGAGGAAGAAGAAGAAGAAGAAGATGAAGAAGATGAAGAAGAAGATGAAGAAGATGATGAAGAAGAAGAAGAAGAAGAAGAAGATGAAGAAGATGAAGAAGATGAAGAAGATGAAGAAGAAGAAGAAGAGGAAGAAGAAGAAGAAGAAGATGAAGAAGAAGAAGAAGAAGAAGAAGAAGAAGATGAAGAAGAAGATGAAGAAGAAGATGAAGAAGATGAAGAAGAAGATGAAGAAGAAGATGAAGAAGAAGATGAAGATGAAGATGAAGAAGAAGAAGAAGATGAAGAAGATGATGAAGAAGAAGAAGATGAAGATGAAGAAGATGAAGAAGAAGAAGAAGATGAAGATTAGAAGATGAAGAAGAAGAAGATGAAGAAGAAGAAAAAGAAGAAGACAATATAGAAGAAGAAGAAGAAGATATAGAAGAAGATATAGAAGAAGAAGATATAGAAGATAAAGAAGAAGAAGAAGAAGAAGAAGAAGAAGAAGAAGAAGAAGAAGAAGAAGAAGAAGAAGAAGAAGAAGAAGAAGAAGAAGAAGAAGAAGAAGAAGAAGAAGAAGTATATACAGTACTGAACAAAATTCTGGACACAACTTCTCTTTCCACCTTTTTTTTTTTAAAGGAACATCCCCACATAATCACTTGCTGTTGTTACTTGGAAAAAAAGATGTTTCTTGCATCATTCACCCTCAAAACAAGTGTTGGAAGCTATTTAAGGCCAATTCGAATAGTCAGCTCGAATAATGAGCTCGAATACCGACTCGAATAGTCAGCTCGAAGTCCGAGGTCGAATCGAATAGTAAAAATTATTCGACTCGAATATTCGACTGACCTCGAATAATTTACTATTCGAATTCGACCAAACTCGAATTTTAAAAAGGGGTATTTGAGCACCACTGACTGTGCTTCCTTCCCCCACACTGACTTCATCCGCAGCCCAACATAAATCTTCCACAGACTTATGTCCGGTACACACCATGCAATGTCCTGTCACATAGATGTGTCAAATTCATTCTTTCTGACAGGTCCGATCTGATTTCCGATAGTTTTTCCAATCACTATAACACAAAATCGATCAGAGGAGCGATTGGAAATAAGATTGGACCTGCGGTAAATAATTGATTCCACCCCTCTGTCTAACGCAGAATTGCACGGTGTGTAGCAGGCATTAGCAAGCAATGCTTCTGAAGCTTACAGAGATAGCGCTCTCTATGCTGGCTGTCTGGCTACACAGCATGTGGATAGGGAGGCGGATATCTTATCTTTCAGTATGTGGGCACACCTATATGCTTGCAGCCAGGGCCGGGCCGAGGCAGAGGCTGGAGAGGCTCCAGCCTCAGGGCGCAGTGTAGGAGGGGGCGCACAATTCATTCAGTTGTCATTCCCAATTGTGTTTGAAGCAGAAAGAAATAGGAAAGGGGGATACATGGTAGTGACTGCAAGCCAGATAACTAGATATTAAGGTATTGGGGGGGTTTGGGGCCCTGGGGGGCCTCTAAGTCTAGTAGCAATCAGTGTGTGACTGCTGGGGCGGAGGGATGGAGGGGCGAACTTTGGTGTCTCAGCCTTGGGTGCTGAAGGACCTTGTTCCAGCTCTGCTTGCAGCGCTAGAAACCCTATACGTATCAAGCATACTGGCTGCATTCCTCTGTGCTATTGCCCTCATTAATAACCCATATTGTGGTACAGGATCCTTCATTAAGGCTAGCTGTGTGATTTATGCATTTACAGGTAGTGCTGGGACCAGAGTTATGCCCTTGTGTAGGGTTAGTACTGTGTTATCATTTCTTATATGTGGAGTTTTCAGCCAGAAATAAAGTATTTAATATTTCGGACATTTCAGTCTTTATTTTCTGATTTAATATATCCAGAACTCTTCATGCAGAGCTGTTTACTCTAATTTATATCCATATGTGTGCTGTGATTATCCTTTGCATAACTTGCCTACCATAGCTCCGTGCGCCAATCTCGGCTTAGGAGGGGGGACCACAAGATACCAGGAAACTGTATAGAGGAGAGACATTTTTTAAAGAAATGGGGGCGTGGTTAAAGGAGTGGCAGGGGTGTGTCTTAGTGTCCCCTTTTCCTGGCTCCTTGGGAGGTATGCTGAGGGTGGGAGAATTAGGAAAGGGCAGCAGGACACCTGACTTAGGGAAAGAGAATGGCTCATGTTGCACACTTAGGGGAACCACAAGCCATATAAAGGGGTCAGGTAGGGTGGGATCCAGCCAAGTGGTTGTGGAGGACCTGTCAGGTGGTCAGGAGGATACTGGGGAGACTTCCTGTGGGGGAGGAGCAGAGTATTGCGAGTGGCAGTGCTGTCAGTGATGGGCATGTAACACATATATTGAGCTGCCCAGCCTTGCCTCCTCCTGGCTGATGCCGGGTATCCGTGGTCCTGTCAACGTGTCACACAGCAGAACAGGAGAGAAGCAGAGAGGTGTGTCTGCAGAGGTGGCCAGGCAGGGGATGAGAGATTCCAGCTTCTGCACTGTTATAGTGACACAGGGGACCACGCCTCCCATCTAGGGACCATCTCTGTGACTCCAGCATAGCTGGGAGACACATTCATTGATTAACTGAGAACAGCTGTTACTATCCAGATGACCCTCATAGGATGTAGAGATATAACCAGGTAAAACCTGCAGAAGAACAAAAAAATAAGGCTGCAGTTCTCATATTATCCACAAGATGGTGATCACATTCATACCAAGACAGGAAGTAGTGTTTGGCATAGACAGGAAGTAGTGTTTGGCATAGACAGGAAGTTGGGGGTTAGAGTTGAAGTGGGAGGAAGTGAAGGGAAGCCATTGCTGGAACTGGTAGCAGAGGAGGTAATAAGATACGTGGAGATATTTGTGACTTTCCATCTTTCTGGTGAAGCCCAAATTCTTCATAACGTGTCATCTTTCCACCATCTATCTCACCATGGACCAAGGGCAGCATAGACAAGACCACCAGGACCTCTACCAGGATGCCAGGATGGTGAATCAGCTATCCCCCACATCACCAGGTAAGAGGAGGCATTAATGTAATGTACAGGAGAGAGCAGTACTTGGGGTCCACCTAGATCCCCCCTCATCTGATAAACACATAGAGACAATGTATTCAGTCAGTGTGTGTGTTTCCTACAGCTGTATCCAATAACAGAAACCCACCAGAGAGATGTACAGGTCCTCTTTATTCCCAGGATTGTCCACCTAGATCCCCCATCATCTGATAATCACATATAGACAATGTATTCAGTCAGTGTGTGTGTTTCCTACAGGTGTATCCAGTAACAGGAACCCACCAGAGAGATGTACAGGTCCTCTTTCTTCCCAGGATTGTCCACAGAAAGATCCCACCATCCCCCACCATTATCAGGTAGGTGGGACTGAGGTTCTGCATAGACTCAAGATTTTTGCTTTATGTAGCCTCAGCTTGCTAATAATCATATGTGTAAGATGTATGCAATTTATACACTTAGGGTGAAGAACTGATTGGTGTAAAAGTTGAAACGAAAGAGGAAGAAGAAGAGACGTATGTGAGGAGTGATCAGCAGTCTATGGAGGAGGGTGACATGATGAGGACATGTAAAGAGGAAGCAGAAGAGACATATGTGAGGAGTGATCAGCAGTCTATGGAGGAGGGTGACATGATGAGGACAAGTAAAGAGGAAGAAGAAGAGACGTATGTGAGGAGTGATCAGCAGTCTGTGGAGGAGGGAGACATGATGAGGACAAGTAAAGAGGAAGAAGAAGAGACATATGTGAGGAGTGATCAGCAGTCTATGGAGGAGGGTGACATGATGAGGACAAGTAAAGAGGAAGAAGAGATGTATGTGAGGAGTGATCAGCAGTCTATGGAGGAGGGTGACATGATGAGGACAAGTAAAGAGGAAGAAGAAGAGACATATGTGAGGAGTGATCAGCAGTCTATGGAGGAGGGTGACATGATGAGGACAAGTAAAGAGGAAGAAGAAGAGACGTATGTGAGGAGTGATCAGCAGTCTATGGAGGAGGAGGGAGATGTGATGGTGAAAATTAAAGAGGAAGATGATGATGGTACCTATGATTTTAGTGGCCAGCAATGTAAAGTGGAGGATATAATGATGGTGACAATTAAGGAGGAAGATCTTTTTCAAGACAGAAAAAGAAGTAAGGAAAACACTGACAGTAATTACCTTTATATTCATGTTTGCTGCATTGCCATTACCTGTAATAAGCTGATAATGGTCACTGTACATTACTGTACACAGATTGGTCACAGTACGGGTGACTTGGTGTTAACAGCCTGTAATAAGCTGATAATGGTCACTGTACATTACTGTACACAGATTGGTCACAGTAGGGGTGACTTAGTGTTACCGGCCTGTAATAAGCTGATAATGGTCACTGTACATTACTGTACACAGATTGGTCACAGTAGGAGTGACTTAGTGTTACTGGCCTGTAATAAGCTGATAATGGTCGCTGTACATTACTGTACACAGATTGGTCACAGTAGGAGTGACTTAGTGTTACTGGCCTGTAATAAACTGATAATGGTCACTGTACATTACTGTACACAGATTGGTCACAGTAGGAGTGACTTAGTGTTACCGGCCTGTAATAAGCTGCTAATGGTCACTGTACATTACTGTACACAGATTGGTCACAGTAGGGGGTGACTTAGTGTTACTGGCCTGTAATAAGCTGATAATGGTCACTGTACATTACTGTACACAGATTGGTCACAGTTGGGATGACTTAGTGTTACTGGCCTGTAATAAGCTGATAATGGTCACTGTACATTACTGCACACAGATTGGTCACAGTAGGGATGACTTAGTGTTACTGGCCTGTAATAAGCTGACAATGGTCACTGTACATTACTGTACACAGTTTGGTCACAGTAGGAGGTGATTAGTGTTACTGGCCTGTAATAAGCTGATAATGGTCACTGTACATTACTGTACACAGATTGGTCACAGTAGGGGTGACTTAGTGTTGTCGGCTTGTAATAAGCTGATAATGGTCACTGTACATTACTGTACACAGATTGGTCACAGTAGGGGTGACTTAGTGTTGTCGGCTTGTAATAAGCTGATAATGGTCACTGTACATTACTGTACACAGATTGGTCACAGTAGGGGGTGACTTAGTGTTACTGGCCTGTAATAAGCTGATAATGGTCACTGTACATTACTGTACACAGATTGGTCACAGTTGGGATGACTTAGTGTTACTGGCCTGTAATAAGCTGATAATGGTCACTGTACATTACTGCACACAGATTGGTCACAGTAGGGATGACTTAGTGTTACCAGTCTGTAATAAGCTGATAATGGTAACTGCACATTACTGTACACAGATTGGTCACAGTAGGGGTGACTTAGTGTTACTGGCCTGTAATTAGCTGATAATGGTCACTTCACATTACTGTACACAGATTGGTCACAGTAGGGGTGACTTAGTGTTACTGGCCTGCAATAAGCTGATAATGTTCACTGTACATTACTGTACACAAATTGGTCACAGTTGGGATGACTTAGTGTTACTGGCCTGTAATAAGCTGATAATGGTCACTGTACATTACTGTACACAGGTTGGTCACAGTAGGGGATGACTTAGTGTTACTGACCTGTAATAAGCTGACAATGGTCACTGTACATTACTGTACACAGTTTGGTCACAGTAGGGGTGACTTAGTGTTACCGGCCTGTAATAAGCTGATAATGGTCACTGTACATTACTGTACACAGATTGGTCACAGTAGGGGTGACTTAGTGTTACCGGCCTGTAATAAGCTGATAATGGTCACTGTACATTACTGTACACAGATTGGTCACAGTAGGGGTGACTTAGTGTTACTGGCCTGTAATAAGCTGATAATGGTCACTGTACATTACTGTACACAGATTGGTCACAGTAGGGGTGACTTAGTGTTATTGGCCTGTAATAAGCTGATAATGGTCACTGTACATTACTGTACACAGATTGGTCACAGTATGGGTGACTTAGTGTTGTCGGCTTGTAATAAGCTGATAATGGTCACTGTACATTACTGTACACAGATTGGTCACAGTATGGGTGACTTAGTGTTGTCGGCTTGTAATAAGCTGATAATGGTCACTGTACATTACTGTACACAGATTGGCCACAGTAGGGGTGACTTAGTGTTACTGGCCTGTAATAAGCTGATAATGGTCACTGTACACAGATTGGTCACAGTAGGGGTGACTTAGTGTTACTGGCCTGTAATAAGCTGATAATGGTCACTGTACATTACTGTACACAGATTGGTCACAGTAGGTGTGACTTAGTGTTACTGGTCTGTAATAAGCTGATAATGGTCACTGTACATTACTGTACACAGATTGGTCACAGTAGGTGTGACTTAGTGTTACTGGCCTGTAATAAGCTGATAATGGTCACTGTACATTACTGTACACAGATTGGTCACAGTAGGTGTGACTTAGTGTTACTGGCCTGTAATAAGCTGATAATGGTCACTGTACATTACTGTACACAGATTGGTCACAGTAGGGGTGGCTTAGTGTTACTGGTCTGTAATAAGCTGATAATGGTCACTGTACATTATGTACACAGATTGGTCACAGTAGGGGTGACTTAGTGTTACTGGTCTGTAATAAGCTGATAATGGTCACTGTACATTGCTGTACACAGATTGGTCACAGTAGGGGTGACTTAGTGTTACTGGCCTGTAATAAGCTGATAATGGTCACTGTACATTACTGTACACAGATTGGTCACAGTAAGGAAAAATCAGTAACCCTTCGCACACTCGCATGCAAATTTTCGAACAAATGCATTCACAGATTCACTCATCCAGGCACCACTGTTATCCCTACAGCTAAATTAAATGCTGGGGTCTTAGTTCACAGAAGAATGCATTCTCTTTCTTAGTCACCTGCACTGCGCAGAAGTACCCAGGTAAACGTAGGTGTCCTAACTCTTGCCCTGTAACATGCATAGTGCAGACATGCAAACATTCATTACATCAAACCTATCTAGGGATTAGGAGCACACATCCTGACGTCCTCTCCTGGGACAGATAGCACATTATACCAATCGCACAAGGGAGCTAACGTAATGTATCCATGCGCACCATGCACATACACCAGCATAAGCTGTGTGCATGCTGACAAACACATACAGGGGAAAGAGGGAGTGAACAAGATTAAAACCCTGGCAACAGGGAGTCAATAACAAGGAAAAAAACACATATATCCAGGCACATCACCTCTAGTTAGTACAATATATAAGTTATTAAGGGAAGGGAGGTGCTGAAGGGGGTGTGGCCAGAAAATTAGCAAAAATCTGTAACCCTTCGCACACTCGCATGCAAATGTTCAAACAAATGCATTCACAAATTCACTCCCTGATTCTGTGTGTGATCATGTTACTCTGCACTGACTGGACACACAGGAGCAGATGGGGGACTCGGAGCGTGCTGATCCTGTGTGTGATCATGTTACTCTGTGCTGACTGGACACACAGGAGCAGATGGGGGACTCGGAATGTGCTGATCCTGTGTGTGATCATGTTACTCTGCACTGACTGGACACATAGGAGCAGATGGGGGACTCGGAGTGTGCTGATCCTGTGTGTGATCATGTTACTCTGCACTGACTGGACACACAGGAGCAGATGGGGGACTCGGAGCGTGCTGATCCTGTGTGTGATCATGTTACTCTGCACTGACTGGACACACAGGAGCACATGGGGGACTCGGAGCATACTGATCCTGTGTGTGATCATGTTACTCTGCACTGACTGGACACACAGGAGCACATGGGGGACTCGGAGCGTGCTGATCCTGTGTGTGATCATGTTACTCTGCACTGACTGGACACACAGGAGCAGATGGGGGACTCGAAGCGTGCTGATCCTGTGTGTGATCATGTTACTCTGCACTGACTGGACACACAGGAGCAGATGGGGGACTCGGAGCGTGCTGATCCTGTGTGTGATCATGTTACTCTGCACTGACTGGACACACAGGAGCAGGTGGGGGACTCGGAGCGTGCTGGTGCTGTGTGTGATCATGTTACTCTGCAATGACTGGACACACAGGAGCAGATGGGGGACTCGGAGCGTGCTGGTGCTGTGTGTGATCATGTTACTCTGCACTGACTGGACACACAGGAGCAGATGGGGGACTCGGAGCGTGCTGATGCTGTGTGTGATCATGTTACTCTGCACTGACTGGACACACGGGAGCAGATGGGGGACTCGGAGCGTGCTGGTGCTGTGTGTGATCATGTTACTCTGCACTGACTGGACACACAGGAGCAGATGGGGGACTCGGAGCGTGCTGGTGCTGTGTGTGATCATGTTACTCTGCACTGACTGGACACACAGGAGCAGATGGGGGACTCGGAGCGTGCTGGTGCTGTATGTGATCCTGTTACTCTGCACTGACTGTTATTTATAACTTTAGAAAAGGACTATATAGACTAATGCAATCTCAGAGAGGCAAAAAAGAACTCTGAAAAATATTTATTGACACATATAGAAAAACATCAAAAACACATGATTCTTCAGCATCACAATGATTGGTTTTTAAGATACATAAGGTAGATTTGAGTTGACCAATGGTTGTAGCTTTACGGGTATTAAACTTCAAGGCAACGACACATGTTCGTTTCGGGCTTTTTTTGTAAAATTGTATGCACCCTTCATCAGGCCGTGATACCCAATTCTAAAAATGAAGACAATACATAACAACACATTAAAATCACAAAGTACAATTGATCAAGTGCGACAGAAAAACTGTCGTACAAAAAAGAGACCACCACCTAGAAAGGTTCATAGCATGTACATCAGGTTCAATCCAAGAACCTACATGCATGGATCAGACCAAAGATTTGTGAAGAGCTTATAGAAGAATGTGTCAAGATGAGGATAGAAGTAAAGATGGAAAAAGAATAAGAGCCCAAGAACAGAGTAAACCACAGTAAACCAACTTCCTGGGGACTAGTAAATATCAGTCACCATATTCCTAAGTTGGTTACCAGAAAGAGGTGTAAAGTATATAACACATGAATTGTGACTGGACCAGAGATTTTGAAAAAATGGTGAAAAATCAACAAACCTGTGAAGCTCAACCGAAAGGGGACCAATCAGGCAACAAAGGCCGAATGCTGGGGGGGGCGTCTGAGCTTACCAGACCCACAAAATCTAGAATAAAATTATAAAAAATATGTATAGAAACCCAGCAAAGCTCATCCCAATATGGTAGAGTGCCCAAGTATGTAACACACAGCCAGACCTCCCATATACCAAAGGAAAGGAACCCTGTCATATGTATAGTTAAACCTGGGCCATCTTGATATAACATTCAACATGTGAGCATGTATATAGGCTCACACAAAGGCGTGACCCAAAGTCAAACAGCCATAAATATATAAATACCAACAACACCTCTATATAGTTATCTATTTCCATATATTATATCCATGCATATTCCTACCTGGGGCAGCTTATCTAGATTGTGCTTAAAAAAAACTTTAATCATAAGCACAACTATGTATGCAAAAACATATAGGTAATGTACACAAAGCATTATGCAGTCACTATATATAGTGCAAAGCAGACCATTGGCATTAAGTATCCATGACAAGAAGAACAGTTAATCTACAAAGGAGATAAAAAATCAATAATAAAGGGTATATGGACGGATTTACCTTTCCACCGGCTGGAGACAAATGCTGCAAGGTGGGAACCCAGTTAGAAATGACATCCCCTGCCATTTAAATATCCCACCAGGCACTGCTGTCTATTGGAGGCAACCAATCCAGAGCTTAGCAAAAACGGACCCACCCTGGAGCGCATCTCCACGTAAACAGCGGCTCATAAGAGGCAGTGGAGAAGACGTCGCCCCCTCCCACCGGAAGCGACGTCAGGCTCTTCAGAGACCAATAGGGATACGGCTAGTAGCCATGCTGGAACGCAGAAGGAAGTAAACAGGTCAAGCCTGCAATAGGGGCGCGGCTGGTGACCACGCTGAGGCGCAGGAGGAAGCGAGTGTGTCAAAATCCAAAGGCACCAATGGGGAGACAGCTCATAACCACGCTGGAGCGCAGGAGGAAGTAAGTATACGCTAGAGATACCGATAGGGATATACTATACAATAAACTACTCATAGCCACGCAGGAGCGCAGAGAGAGGTATGTATAAGGGGAATGGCTCCCATATAACATCTGATCATAAAGACAGCACACTGACACGACAGAGACATCCTTAGATGTTGCAAGAAAAACGGGAAACATCACTAAAAAACTAATTTAAAGGGACATATCAGAATTACCTCAATGTCACCATATAAGCCATCCCTGCATACATAGAGATCTCACCAGTATAAAACACCAAGAAAAGCAGAATGGAGAACAAGCCATATGTCACACGCCCAGGCACCCCCACCAGAGATGGAGAGCTGGAACCCAAAACATCGGATGAGCCCACAAAGGTAATATTGGTCAATAATCAATAACCCATGGTCCAGATTTCTTCTAAGAGAGGGAGCTGTAAGAAAAAAAGCGAAAAGAATTTCAACACAAAACTTTCAAGTAAACACAATTTATTTCATACAAACAGACATATAGAATACAGTCGTGTCCAAATGGGCACGACAGTTAGTCTAAAGTGGTCTATATTCAGCATTGAGTCCAGCTGGAGTCAGTGTCTGTAAGAATCTGATCCAGCGGGCCTCTTTATGTAGTAAAATTAGTTCTCTATTTCCACCCCTTCTTGGTGGGGGGACTATATCTAGGACGCAAAATCTCAGCTGATTCGCCGAATGGCCCATAGAGACAAAATGCTGAGCCACCGGGGAATCAATCTGAGATGGATCTAAATTGCGCCTCAGCGCAACATTAATTCTGGACCTGTGCTCAATGATGCGCTCCTTAACGGAACGAGTAGTTTCCCCTACATACATCTTGCCACATGGGCACTTAATACCATATACCACAAATTCAGTATCACATGTGGCAAAATGGGAAAATTTAACTGGGAACCCTTTCATGGGGTGGTTAATGCTTCTCCCCTTTAAAACCAACTGGCAACACGAACAGTGTAGACACGGGAACGTACCCTTGCGCACAGGTGCCAGAAGTCTCTGAGTCCCACCCTTACAGGACCCCATATCTGCCCTGATCAAATGGTCCCTGATTGACTGCGCCCTCTTATAGGCTACCATAGGTGTCTGTTTGAAGGCCGGTATTTCAGCACTGATAGACCGCAGGATAGGCCAGTGCCGCTTGACCACATCCACAACCCTAGAGGATAGTGTACTAAAGGACGTAGCTAAAATCATACGTTCCTGTTTGTCATTACCCATGTTTTTACGGGATTTTTTCAACAATTCAATTCGTTCGTATTTCATTACATCTCTTTTGATGCGTTCAACCAATTTTTTAGGGTAATGTCTATCAACAAATTTGGATGTCATCCCAGACATACGTCTTTCTACTTGTTGTTCATCACTAACAATTCGACGTACCCGCATAAGCTGTGACTTGGGTAATGACTCTCTTAAAGACCTAGGATGGAAACTATGAAAGTCCAAGAGAGTATTTCGATCCGTAGGTTTAGAGAATAGGTCAAACGACAATAGCCGACCCCGTCTGCATACATTCACATCAAGAAACGCAATCTGTGATGCATCAACACTGAAGGTAAATTTCAAGGCGGTAGAGGCTCCCTGGAGTTCATTGTAGAAGAGGTCAAAGGAGGACCGGGGCCCCGCCCAGATCAAAAAGATATCGTCAATGTATCTACGCCAAATACAGGCGTATTTTTTAAAAAGATCATTGCGGTATACCCAATCCTCCTCGAACCTCTCCACAAATAGATTGGCATACACAGGAGCTACATTAGAACCCATCGAAGATCCTCTTTGTTGAAGATAGAATGTATCCTGGAAGAGGAAAAAATTCCTCTCAAGTACCAACTCTAGAAGGGACATGATGAATTCAACCTGTAATCCGCCAACCGTAAGGTCACCTAGAAGGGACTGTCGTATAGCTGCCTTACCCTCAGTGTGTGGGATGCATGTATAGAGCGACTCAATGTCAAGCGTAATGAGTAGGCAGTTCTCATGTGGCAGAACTAACTCGCTCATTTGATTAATGAAGTCCGATGTGTCCCTAATGTACGATTTCTGATTGAGCATGTACTTTCTAAGTACCTTATCTAGAAAAATAGCAGTATGACTAAACACTGAGTCACACCCAGCCACGATGGGTCTCCCGGGTGGTTGATCAAGTCTCTTGTGGATTTTGGGCAAGCAATAGATGACCGGGGTGACAGGTTTGTCATTGTAGAGATATTCAAATAATTTCTGGTCTATAATATTGCTGTCCAATGCATCACACAAGATAACTTTAAGCTCCTTCAAAAACACACATGTTGGGTCCACATCTAACTTTCGATATACACTCTCATCATTAAGCTGTCTTAAAATTTCTGACACATAGTCATCTCTATTCATCACCACAACAGCCCCACCCTTATCAGCTGGTTTCACAACAATAGAGGAATTTTTCTTAAGGTTAAACAGCGCCTCCTTCTCAGCTCGACTGAAATTATGTTTCACATAGGGAGTATGCCCTCTTTTGAATTCTGACTCTAATTTAGCAATATCCCGTTTCACTACTTTAATGTATGCCTCTACTTGTTCATTACCTTCAGGTGCTCTATTGCCTGTGGGGGAAAGAAGGTTAAGTTCCTTTGCATCATACAAAGCTAAATTAGGGGTGCTCCTTAAAACAGTGGTTTGTCTAGAGAAAAAACTTTTCCATCTAAGTTGATTAAAGAATTTTTCAAACTCGATATCCAAAGAGAAGAAATCGGGGGTGGCCGTTGGGCTAAACGAAAGTCCCTTTGATAATACAGACAGTTCATCAGGGGACAACTGATAGGTAGAGATGTTAATCACTGGTGAAAGATCCAATCCCTTCACTGATAGCTCAGAGGTCACGTGCGGTCTCGAAAGTAATATTCCCGTCTCGGCATCTGCCTCGGTTGTCGTCTCTTGGGGGGCCGGGTTGATGAAGGCCCTGTTGCCCCTAAAAAAGAGGATGATTCCGACGCAGAAGAGCCAGTAGATGGTGCCGGAGAATTTGGCGGTTCTGGGCCTTGTCTGGGAAATCTGCGTCTCGATTTTCGTGGACCCCTCCCCCCTCCTGGGGTTACTGGGGCGTTTTTTTGTTGCCATTTATATACGTAGCCTGATGTATAGTCCCGGCAATCTCTCTGGAACTTCTCCTTTTTATTTTGTAAGGTTTCCTTTTTATATCTTTCCAAGGCGTCCTCCAGTAATGCTATCTGGAAATCAAAAGCCTCCTTGTTGGCCTTCTCACAGAGTTTTCTCCGGATTTCGGTTGCCTCTGATTTAAAACCTGGGAGCTTCTTATAGATCCACTCTACGTACAGTAAGAGAATATCAAATGAAGATTTATTTAATATACCCTCAAACCGACACAGGAACTCACGGTCATCAGTAAAGAGATTGGGGCGGATATGTGACCTGACCCCTCTAGGGATCTTCTTATTTTTATAGTATTCAGCAAGTGTCTGTCCATGAAGCTCCAAGTCTATAATATATTTCTCAATTCTTTCCAGATCTTTCCAATCAGCGGTTGTACTGTCAATATCGTCTAAGATCTTACAGCAGCCATCAACGTTACTCAAAATGCGTTTAATATCCTCATCTAAATATGAAAAAATAGAGATATTGCCAGATTGCACATTTTCCTCTGTAAGAGGAGATAGCCCATTTGTTGACATTTATATTACTCTCAAAAATGAATAGAAAAAGGTTGGGCAAAAAATAATTCTCGATTCACAGCATAGCTTGGATAAGAAGTACCCGGTGGATTCTGTAATCTTTGTTAGGAACTCTGGAGGTACAATCCTTTATATTGTGAAGGATTAAAAACACAGTCCTTTTTCAGGGTAATCCACCTTACCCACCGACACTTATTTATAACTTTAGAAAAGGACTATATAGACTAATGCAATCTCAGAGAGGCAAAAAAGAACTCTGAAAAATATTTATTGACACATAGAAAAACATCAAAAACACATGATTCTTCAGCATCACAATGATTGGTTTTTAAGATACATAAGGTAGATTTGAGTTGACCAATGGTTGTAGCTTTACGGGTATTAAACTTCAAGGCAACGACACGTTCGTTTCGGGCTTTTTTTGTAAAATTGTATGCGCCCTTCATCAGGCCGTGATACCCAATTCTAAAAATGAAGACAATACATAACAACACATTAAAATCACAAAGTACAATTGATCAAGTGCGACAGAAAAACTGTCGTACAAAAAAGAGACCACCACCTAGAAAGGTTCATAGCATGTACATCAGGTTCAATCCAAGAACCTACATGCATGGATCAGACCAAAGATTTGTGAAGAGCTTATAGAAGAATGTGTCAAGATGAGGATAGAAGTAAAGATGGAAAAAGAATAAGAGCCCAAGAACAGAGTAAACCACAGTAAACCAACTTCCTGGGGACTAGTAAATATCAGTCACCATATTCCTAAGTTGGTTACCAGAAAGAGGTGTAAAGTATATAACACATGAATTGTGACTGGACCAGAGATTTTGAAAAAATGGTGAAAAATCAACAAACCTGTGAAGCTCAACCGAAAGGGGACCAATCAGGCAACAAAGGCCGAATGCTGGGGGGGGCGTCTGAGCTTACCAGACCCACAAAATCTAGAATAAAATTATAAAAAATATGTATAGAAACCCAGCAAAGCTCATCCCAATATGGTAGAGTGCCCAAGTATGTAACACACAGCCAGACCTCCCATATACCAAAGGAAAGGAACCCTGTCATATGTATAGTTAAACCTGGGCCATCTTGATATAACATTCAACATGTGAGCACGTATATAGGCTCACACAAAGGCGTGACCCAAAGTCAAACAGCCATAAATATATAAATACCAACAACACCTCTATATAGTTATCTATTTCCATATATTATATCCATGCATATTCCTACCTGGGGCAGCTTATCTAGATTGTGCTTAAAAAAAACTTTAATCATAAGCACAACTATGTATGCAAAAACATATAGGTAATGTACACAAAGCATTATGCAGTCACTATATATAGTGCAAAGCAGACCATTGGCATTAAGTATCCATGACAAGAAGAACAGTTAATCTACAAAGGAGATAAAAAATCAATAATAAAGGGTATATGGACGGATTTACCTTTCCACCGGCTGGAGACAAATGCTGCAAGGTGGGAACCCAGTTAGAAATGACATCCCCTGCCATTTAAATATCCCACCAGGCACTGCTGTCTATTGGAGGCAACCAATCCAGAGCTTAGCAAAAACGGACCCACCCTGGAGCGCATCTCCACGTAAACAGCGGCTCATAAGAGGCAGTGGAGAAGACGTCGCCCCCTCCCACCGGAAGCGACGTCAGGCTCTTCAGAGACCAATAGGGATACGGCTAGTAGCCATGCTGGAACGCAGAAGGAAGTAAACAGGTCAAGCCTGCAATAGGGGCGCGGCTGGTGACCACGCTGAGGCGCAGGAGGAAGCGAGTGTGTCAAAATCCAATGACGTCGCTTCCGGTGGGAGGGGGCGACGTCTTCTCCACTGCCTCTTATAGACAGCAGTGCCTGGTGGGATATTTAAATGGCAGGGGATGTCATTTCTAACTGGGTTCCCACCTTGCAGCATTTGTCTCCAGCCGGTGGAAAGGTAAATCCGTCCATATACCCTTTATTATTGATTTTTTATCTCCTTTGTAGATTAACTGTTCTTCTTGTCATGGATACTTAATGCCAATGGTCTGCTTTGCACTATATATAGTGACTGCATAATGCTTTGTGTACATTACCTATATGTTTTTGCATACATAGTTGTGCTTATGATTAAAGTTTTTTTTAAGCACAATCTAGATAAGCTGCCCCAGGTAGGAATATGCATGGATATAATATATGGAAATAGATAACTATATAGAGGTGTTGTTGGTATTTATATATTTATGGCTGTTTGACTTTGGGTCACGCCTTTGTGTGAGCCTATATACGTGCTCACATGTTGAATGTTATATCAAGATGGCCCAGGTTTAACTATACATATGACAGGGTTCCTTTCCTTTGGTATATGGGAGGTCTGGCTGTGTGTTACATACTTGGGCACTCTACCATATTGGGATGAGCTTTGCTGGGTTTCTATACATATTTTTTATAATTTTATTCTAGATTTTGTGGGTCTGGTAAGCTCAGACGCCCCCCCCAGCATTCGGCCTTTGTTGCCTGATTGGTCCCCTTTCGGTTGAGCTTCACAGGTTTGTTGATTTTTCACCATTTTTTCAAAATCTCTGGTCCAGTCACAATTCATGTGTTATATACTTTACACCTCTTTCTGGTAACCAACTTAGGAATATGGTGACTGATATTTACTAGTCCCCAGGAAGTTGGTTTACTGTGGTTTACTCTGTTCTTGGGCTCTTATTCTTTTTCCATCTTTACTTCTATCCTCATCTTGACACATTCTTCTATAAGCTCTTCACAAATCTTTGGTCTGATCCATGCATGTAGGTTCTTGGATTGAACCTGATGTACATGCTATGAACCTTTCTAGGTGGTGGTCTCTTTTTTGTACGACAGTTTTTCTGTCGCACTTGATCAATTGTACTTTGTGATTTTAATGTGTTGTTATGTATTGTCTTCATTTTTAGAATTGGGTATCACGGCCTGATGAAGGGCGCATACAATTTTACAAAAAAAGCCCGAAACGAACATGTGTCGTTGCCTTGAAGTTTAATACCCGTAAAGCTACAACCATTGGTCAACTCAAATCTACCTTATGTATCTTAAAAACCAATCATTGTGATGCTGAAGAATCATGTGTTTTTGATGTTTTTCTATATGTGTCAATAAATATTTTTCAGAGTTCTTTTTTGCCTCTCTGAGATTGCATTAGTCTATATAGTCCTTTTCTAAAGTTATAAATAAGTGTCGGTGGGTAAGGTGGATTACCCTGAAAAAGGACTGTGTTTTTAATCCTTCACAATATAAAGGATTGTACCTCCAGAGTTCCTAACAAAGATTACAGAATCCACCGGGTACTTCTTATCCAAGCTATGCTGTGAATCGAGAATTATTTTTTGCCCAACTTTTTTCTATTCATTTTTGAGAGTAATATAAATGTCAACAAATGGGCTATCTCCTCTTACAGAGGAAAATGTGCAATCTGGCAATATCTCTATTTTTTCATATTTAGATGAGGATATTAAACGCATTTTGAGTAACGTTGATGGCTGCTGTAAGATCTTAGACGATATTGACAGTACAACCGCTGATTGGAAAGATCTGGAAAGAATTGAGAAATATATTATAGACTTGGAGCTTCATGGACAGACACTTGCTGAATACTATAAAAATAAGAAGATCCCTAGAGGGGTCAGGTCACATATCCGCCCCAATCTCTTTACTGATGACCGTGAGTTCCTGTGTCGGTTTGAGGGTATATTAAATAAATCTTCATTTGATATTCTCTTACTGTACGTAGAGTGGATCTATAAGAAGCTCCCAGGTTTTAAATCAGAGGCAACCGAAATCCGGAGAAAACTCTGTGAGAAGGCCAACAAGGAGGCTTTTGATTTCCAGATAGCATTACTGGAGGACGCCTTGGAAAGATATAAAAAGGAAACCTTACAAAATAAAAAGGAGAAGTTCCAGAGAGATTGCCGGGACTATACATCAGGCTACGTATATAAATGGCAACAAAAAAACGCCCCAGTAACCCCAGGAGGGGGGAGGGGTCCACGAAAATCGAGACGCAGATTTCCCAGACAAGGCCCAGAACCGCCAAATTCTCCGGCACCATCTACTGGCTCTTCTGCGTCGGAATCATCCTCTTTTTTAGGGGCAACAGGGCCTTCATCAACCCGGCCCCCCAAGAGACGACAACCGAGGCAGATGCCGAGACGGGAATATTACTTTCGAGACCGCACGTGACCTCTGAGCTATCAGTGAAGGGATTGGATCTTTCACCAGTGATTAACATCTCTACCTATCAGTTGTCCCCTGATGAACTGTCTGTATTATCAAAGGGACTTTCGTTTAGCCCAACGGCCACCCCCGATTTCTTCTCTTTGGATATCGAGTTTGAAAAATTCTTTAATCAACTTAGATGGAAAAGTTTTTTCTCTAGACAAACCACTGTTTTAAGGAGCACCCCTAATTTAGCTTTGTATGATGCAAAGGAACTTAACCTTCTTTCCCCCACAGGCAATAGAGCACCTGAAGGTAATGAACAAGTAGAGGCATACATTAAAGTAGTGAAACGGGATATTGCTAAATTAGAGTCAGAATTCAAAAGAGGGCATACTCCCTATGTGAAACATAATTTCAGTCGAGCTGAGAAGGAGGCGCTGTTTAACCTTAAGAAAAATTCCTCTATTGTTGTGAAACCAGCTGATAAGGGTGGGGCTGTTGTGGTGATGAATAGAGATGACTATGTGTCAGAAATTTTAAGACAGCTTAATGATGAGAGTGTATATCGAAAGTTAGATGTGGACCCAACATGTGTGTTTTTGAAGGAGCTTAAAGTTATCTTGTGTGATGCATTGGACAGCAATATTATAGACCAGAAATTATTTGAATATCTCTACAATGACAAACCTGTCACCCCGGTCATCTATTGCTTGCCCAAAATCCACAAGAGACTTGATCAACCACCCGGGAGACCCATCGTGGCTGGGTGTGACTCAGTGTTTAGTCATACTGCTATTTTTCTAGATAAGGTACTTAGAAAGTACATGCTCAATCAGAAATCGTACATTAGGGACACATCGGACTTCATTAATCAAATGAGCGAGTTAGTTCTGCCACATGAGAACTGCCTACTCATTACGCTTGACATTGAGTCGCTCTATACATGCATCCCACACACTGAGGGTAAGGCAGCTATACGACAGTCCCTTCTAGATAGAAAAGAAGAGATTTGGTCCGCTTCAAGTCACTCCAATGATTTATTTAGGACTTATCCCAGGGCAGCCACAGCAAACTCAGCTAACATGTTTCGGACCTGCAGTGGTCCTTAATCATAGCATGGTTATGGCAAAAACATCACAGGTTAAAAAGGGCATGACAGGGGGAGTGGTTGGTCCAGAGCCACCCATAAAGGGGGTGGAGCCGGCCAAAATACAACCTTGTTCCCTCCGTCATGTTACAGATGCATAAAATATAAAATGTAATATAAGAAACAACGAAGTATAAAAAATGTGAAAAGGTTTAGGTAACCTGAGAGGAGAACACCAAATAGAAAACTATTTCGTTGGAAATACCTCGATACTGCAATTGAACCATAAATAGTATGTATAAATACTAGCGTACCAAAGAAAAAGTATAACATGGACATAAATAAAAAGGACAAGAACAGGACAGGAACCCCAGACAATTGGGGGGAGGGAAGATTGTATTAGCCCAAAAAGGTAAGCAGCTAACTTGTGATAAGTGCCAAATCCCATCTCGCATTTAGGCCCCATGGGGCTCTTGTCTTCATGCGAAAGATCCAGAATGCCTCTCGCTTCTTTATTAGGGCTTGTAGATCCCCACCTCTCTTGGGCAAAAATACCCTCTCTATACCCTGGAAAGAGAAAGAGGACATGTCACCTCCATGAACACTTCTAAAGTGTTTGGCCACATTAGATATATGCGTGGTAGACCATCCTGCCCCCAGAAAGTGCTCTGAAATTCTAGCTCTAAGGGGTCTGGTGGTACAACCCACGTACTGCAATGAGCATGCCGTACACGTCACCAAATATATAACGTTTTTTGTCCCACAGTTAATAAAATGTTTCATGGGAAAACAAGTCCCAGTGGTGCGTGATCGAATGGTGCGGGTCTGGTCATGCACAGAGCAATAACGACAGGTTGAAACGGCACATTTGTATGAGCCCTTCAGAGAAAGCCAGGTGGAGGTCTGTGGGACAGAGGCAAAAAGACTGGGTGACAGGAGACTACCCAGAGTCGGGGCCCGGCGACTGGCAAATTTAACGCCATTCAGAAGGAGAGGCCGCAAAGCATCATCTCCCTCCAAAACCGGGAGATATTTCTTTATAGTCTGAACAACCTTGGTGTATTCCGAACTATAGGTAGTGACAAAAAAGGGGCCTCCCCCAGAGGTACGTACAGACGTGTTGTCCCGTACCAATTTGGACCGAGAAATAGAGAGGGCTCGCCTCTTGCCTCTCTCTATCATCCAATGTGGATAACCTCTCTCCAATAGACGCCTCCCAACCTCCACAAATTCCTCCTCCAGAGTCTCTGGATCCGAACAATTCCGGCGGGCCCGAATGAATTCGCCCACCGGAATGGCACGGATCGTATGCTCGGGGTGACAACTTCCTGCCCTCAGAGTCGAGTTACCTGCACAAGCTTTTCTATACGTACGTGTCCTGATGGATTTGGAAATTATGTCTCCCACCAGGGTGACATCCAAATAGTCAACACTTTTATCCTGCCATGTGTACGTAAACTTGAGATTGCAGGCATTGTCATTGAGAGAGGCAACAAACTCCTGGGCTTCCTCTTGCTCCCCTTTCCAAATAACCAGCAAGTCATCGATATACCTCCCGTACCACGCAACGCACCCAAAAAGACGGCCGTCACCCCCAAAGATGTGGAACTCCTCCCACCATCCCATGAATAAATTCGCCAGTCCCTTCTAGGTGACCTTACGGTTGGCGGATTACAGGTTGAATTCATCATGTCCCTTCTAGAGTTGGTACTTGAGAGGAATTTTTTCCTCTTCCAGGATACATTCTATCTTCAACAAAGAGGATCCTCGATGGGTTCTAATGTAGCTCCTGTGTATGCCAATCTATTTGTGGAGAGGTTCGAGGAGGATTGGGTATACCGCAATGATCTTTTTAAAAAATACGCCTGTATTTGGCGTAGATACATTGACGATATCTTTTTGATCTGGGCGGGGCCCCGGTCCTCCTTTGACCTCTTCTACAATGAACTCCAGGGAGCCTCTACCGCCTTGAAATTTACCTTCAGTGTTGATGCATCACAGATTGCGTTTCTTGATGTGAATGTATGCAGACGGGGTCGGCTATTGTCGTTTGACCTATTCTCTAAACCTACGGATCGAAATACTCTCTTGGACTTTCATAGTTTCCATCCTAGGTCTTTAAGAGAGTCATTACCCAAGTCACAGCTTATGCGGGTACGTCGAATTGTTAGTGATGAACAACAAGTAGAAAGACGTATGTCTGGGATGACATCCAAATTTGTTGATAGACATTACCCTAAAAAATTGGTTGAACGCATCAAAAGAGATGTAATGAAATACGAACGAATTGAATTGTTGAAAAAATCCCGTAAAAACATGGGTAATGACAAACAGGAACGTATGATTTTAGCTACGTCCTTTAGTACACTATCCTCTAGGGTTGTGGATGTGGTCAAGCGGCACTGGCCTATCCTGCGGTCTATCAGTGCTGAAATACCGGCCTTCAAACAGACACCTATGGTAGCCTATAAGAGGGCGCAGTCAATCAGGGACCATTTGATCAGGGCAGATATGGGGTCCTGTAAGGGTGGGACTCAGAGACTTCTGGCACCTGTGCGCAAGGGTACGTTCCCGTGTCTACACTGTTCGTGTTGCCAGTTGGTTTTAAAGGGGAGAAGCATTAACCACCCCATGAAAGGGTTCCCAGTTAAATTTTCCCATTTTGCCACATGTGATACTGAATTTGTGGTATATGGTATTAAGTGCCCATGTGGCAAGATGTATGTAGGGGAAACTACTCGTTCCGTTAAGGAGCGCATCATTGAGCACAGGTCCAGAATTAATGTTGCGCTGAGGCGCAATTTAGATCCATCTCAGATTGATTCCCCGGTGGCTCAGCATTTTGTCTCTATGGGCCATTCGGCGAATCAGCTGAGATTTTGCGTCCTAGATATAGTCCCCCCACCAAGAAGGGGTGGAAATAGAGAACTAATTTTACTACATAAAGAGGCCCGCTGGATCAGATTCTTACAGACACTGACTCCAGCTGGACTCAATGCTGAATATAGACCACTTTAGACTAACTGTCGTGCCCATTTGGACACGACTGTATTCTATATGTCTGTTTGTATGAAATAAATTGTGTTTACTTGAAAGTTTTGTGTTGAAATTCTTTTCGCTTTTTTTCTTACAGCTCCCTCTCTTAGAAGAAATCTGGACCATGGGTTATTGATTATTGACCAATATTACCTTTGTGGGCTCATCCGATGTTTTGGGTTCCAGCTCTCCATCTCTGGTGGGGGTGCCTGGGCGTGTGACATATGGCTTGTTCTCCATTCTGCTTTTCTTGGTGTTTTATACTGGTGAGATCTCTATGTATGCAGGGATGGCTTATATGGTGACATTGAGGTAATTCTGATATGTCCCTTTAAATTAGTTTTTTAGTGATGTTTCCCGTTTTTCTTGCAACATCTAAGGATGTCTCTGTCGTGTCAGTGTGCTGTCTTTATGATCAGATGTTATATGGGAGCCATTCCCCTTTATACATACCTCTCTCTGCGCTCCTGCGTGGCTATGAGTAGTTTATTGTATAGTATATCCCTATCGGTATCTCTAGCGTATACTTACTTCCTCCTGCGCTCCAGCGTGGTTATGAGCTGTCTCCCCATTGGTGCCTTTGGATTTTGACACACTCGCTTCCTCCTGCGCCTCAGCGTGGTCACCAGCCGCGCCCCTATTGCAGGCTTGACCTGTTTACTTCCTTCTGCGTTCCAGCATGGCTACTAGCCGTATCCCTATTGGTCTCTGAAGAGCCTGACGTCGCTTCCGGTGGGAGGGGGCGACGTCTTCTCCACTGCCTCTTATGAGCCGCTGTTTACGTGGAGATGCGCTCCAGGGTGGGTCCGTTTTTGCTAAGCTCTGGATTGGTTGCCTCCAATAGACAGCAGTGCCTGGTGGGATATTTAAATGGCAGGGGATGTCATTTCTAACTGGGTTCCCACCTTGCAGCATTTGTCTCCAGCCGGTGGAAAGGTAAATCCGTCCATATACCCTTTATTATTGATTTTTTATCTCCTTTGTAGATTAACTGTTCTTCTTGTCATGGATACTTAATGCCAATGGTCTGCTTTGCACTATATATAGTGACTGCATAATGCTTTGTGTACATTACCTATATGTTTTTGCATACATAGTTGTGCTTATGATTAAAGTTTTTTTTAAGCACAATCTAGATAAGCTGCCCCAGGTAGGAATATGCATGGATATAATATATGGAAATAGATAACTATATAGAGGTGTTGTTGGTATTTATATATTTATGGCTGTTTGACTTTGGGTCACGCCTTTGTGTGAGCCTATATATGTGCTCACATGTTGAATGTTATATCAAGATGGCCCAGGTTTAACTATACATATGACAGGGTTCCTTTCCTTTGGTATATGGGAGGTCTGGCTGTGTGTTACATACTTGGGCACTCTACCATATTGGGATGAGCTTTGCTGGGTTTCTATACATATTTTTTATAATTTTATTCTAGATTTTGTGGGTCTGGTAAGCTCAGACGCCCCCCCCAGCATTCGGCCTTTGTTGCCTGATTGGTCCCCTTTCGGTTGAGCTTCACAGGTTTGTTGATTTTTCACCATTTTTTCAAAATCTCTGGTCCAGTCACAATTCATGTGTTATATACTTTACACCTCTTTCTGGTAACCAACTTAGGAATATGGTGACTGATATTTACTAGTCCCCAGGAAGTTGGTTTACTGTGGTTTACTCTGTTCTTGGGCTCTTATTCTTTTTCCATCTTTACTTCTATCCTCATCTTGACACATTCTTCTATAAGCTCTTCACAAATCTTTGGTCTGATCCATGCATGTAGGTTCTTGGATTGAACCTGATGTACATGCTATGAACCTTTCTAGGTGGTGGTCTCTTTTTTGTACGACAGTTTTTCTGTCGCACTTGATCAATTGTACTTTGTGATTTTAATGTGTTGTTATGTATTGTCTTCATTTTTAGAATTGGGTATCACGGCCTGATGAAGGGCGCATACAATTTTACAAAAAAAGCCCGAAACGAACATGTGTCGTTGCCTTGAAGTTTAATACCCGTAAAGCTACAACCATTGGTCAACTCAAATCTACCTTATGTATCTTAAAAACCAATCATTGTGATGCTGAAGAATCATGTGTTTTTGATGTTTTTCTATATGTGTCAATAAATATTTTTCAGAGTTCTTTTTTGCCTCTCTGAGATTGCATTAGTCTATATAGTCCTTTTCTAAAGTTATAAATAAGTGTCGGTGGGTAAGGTGGATTACCCTGAAAAAGGACTGTGTTTTTAATCCTTCACAATATAAAGGATTGTACCTCCAGAGTTCCTAACAAAAAAAACTCTGCACTGACTGGACACACAGGATCAGATGGGGGACTCGGAGCGTGCTGATCCTGTGTGTGGTCATGTTACTCTGCACTGACTGGACACACAGGAGCAGATGGGGGACTTGGAGTGTGCTGATCCTGTGTGTGGTCATGTTACTCTGCACTGACTGGACACACAGGAGCAGATGGGGGACTTGGAGTGTGCTGATCCTGTGTGTGGTCATGTTACTCTGCACTGACTGGACACACAGGAGCAGATGGGGGACTTGGAGTGTGCTGATCCTGTGTGTGGTCATGTTACTCTGCACTGACTGGACACACAGGAGCAGATGGGGGACTTGGAGTGTGCTGATCCTGTGTGTGGTCATGTTACTCTGCACTGACTGGACACACAGGAGCAGATGGGGGACTTGGAGTGTGCTGATCCTGTGTGTGGTCATGTTACTCTGCACTGACTGGACACACAGGAGCAGATGGGGGACTTGGAGTGTGCTGATCCTGTGTGTGGTCATGTTACTCTGCACTGACTGGACACACAGGAGCAGATGGGGGACTTGGAGTGTGCTGATCCTGTGTGAGATCATGTTACTCTGCACTGACTGGACACACAGGAGCAGATGGGGGACTCGGAGCATGGTGATCCTGTGTGTGATCATGTTACTCTGCACTGACTGGACACACAGGAGCAGATGGGGACTCGGAGCTGCCGATCCTGTGTGTGGTCATGTTACTCTGCACTGACTGGACACACAGGAGCAGATGGGGGACTTGGAGTGTGCTGATCCTGTGTGTGGTCATGTTACTCTGCACTGACTGGACACACAGGATCAGATGGGGGACTCGGAGCGTGCTGATCCTGTGTGTGATTATGTTACTCTGCACTGACTGGACACACAGGAGAAGATGGGGGATTCGGAGAGTGCTGATCCTGTGTGTGATCATGTTACTCTGCACTAACTGGACACACAGGAGCAGATGGGGGACTCGGAGCGTGCTGGTGCTGTGTGTGATGTGTGATCATGTTACTCTGCACTGACTGGACACACAGGAGCAGATGGGGGACTCAGAGCGTGCTGATCCTGTGTGTGATCATGTTACTCTGCACTGACTTGACACACAGGAGCAGATGGGGGACTCGGAGCGTGCTGATCCTGTGTGTGATCATGTTACTCTGCACTGACTGGACACACAGGAGCAGATGGGGGACTTGGAGTGTGCTGATCCTGTGTGTGGTCATGTTACTCTGCACTGACTGGACACACAGGAGCAGATGGGGGACTTGGAGTGTGCTGATCCTGTGTGTGGTCATGTTACTCTGCACTGACTGGACACACAGGAGCAGATGGGGGACTTGGAGTGTGCTGATCCTGTGTGTGGTCATGTTACTCTGCACTGACTGGACACACAGGAGCAGATGGGGGACTCGGAGCGTGCTGATCCTCAGTGTTCTCCCCAGAAATTTTTTCCAGCCGGGTGGCATGAAAAAGTAGCCGGGTGGGGTGCAACAGGGGGAATGCAGGGCCGTGTAAGCTCTGCTGACAGCATAGCAGAAGGAGGAAACGAGCCAATATCAGCCGGGTGCTTACCAAAATGAGCCGGATGGAGGCCTGGGGAAAACACTGAGCCTCCATATGACTCTTGCTTTATTGCTAGGTACAGAGATGCTAGGTGAGATTTTCTGCCCGATTTACTGTCAGAACGATTATTTCCAACATGTCCGATCTGCTTTCTGATCAATTGCCGAGCATTTTCTGATCAATTTCCGTTCACTTCAATAGGAAATTGATCGAAAAATGCTCGAAAATCGATCAGAAAGCAGATTGATCATGTTGGAAATAATGGATCTGACAGTAAATCAGCCAGAAAATCTCAGTGTGTACCCAGTATTAGATATGCACCATCTGTCTTAAAGTGAACCTGCCAAGTCAAAACCAGGAAAAACTGTTTTTGGTTGTTTTCAATGTGCTATTACTGTGCTTTTTGTTTGCTTTTGAAAAAAACAAAAAAATAGGCTTGATTTGCAGTACACAGTGCAGGTGAAACAGACATCATATTTTCACACATGTCCAGAGCTAGACAGTTATACATATTGGGCATCATTAATGGTTCCGATCAACCTCTATTGTTCCGTCAATGTTTTTGGGGTTGGTTCCTCTACCAATCATCTGATGGGTAAGGTTTTCATTATTTGTTGACCCCATTGTTGTGGAACCACAAGGCTCAGCATGTCCTACAGATTTAACTGAGAAGCTGCAAATTAACACATAGGTATGAACTGGTTTTTTTTTAGAAAAAATGCAAAGCTCAGCAAAAGGACATGCTGGCCCCTTGATATTCCAGAGATTAGTGTATCCTAAGGGTTAAAAAAGAGGGGGTGGGAATACACTTCAGGACAGAGCTTTATGTGTGCAAGCTGACCTAAGGTCACAGCTTTTTTTTGCCTGTACCTATCAGATAAGACTGCTTTTTTTTCCCCTTCAGCGCTGCTGTCTGTTTGCTCTGTTCTCTGGGCAGCCAAAACATCCCGCTCTCTGAAGCTATTGGAGATCTGCTCCGTGCGTCTGACACCCGGGGAGGAAGTGAGTGATTGCCTGCACTCCTTTCTTCAGTCTGAAGTGCCGTAATTCAGAGATGGGAAAGTTAGTACGGCACGTAAATGTACAATTGTATGGTGGGGAGGGAGAGAGACAAGTGACACAGCCGTGAGGAGGAAAGGAGGCACTAAATACCCGGATTACAGAGCCAGACGGGCTGTAGTTTGCCCAGCTCTGCTTTAGTCACACAGGCTCCAGCGTCCCTTCACGATCGTGCAGGCAGAGTGAGAGAGAGAGAGACTTCCTGTAATGTGCTTCGTTCCTACTTCCTAGAGGAGCACTATGCGCAGTATAACAGATGGCCCTGCCTATTGCCATGCTGAGGCAAGGAGTGTACGAGCCCGCCGGAAAGCGCGAGATCTCGTACGTAGAGGAGCTGGGCAATCTGCTACAGAGGAGTCAGCGCTGAGTGCAGAGAACAGTGCTGGCTTTTCTAATATGCAAAATAGCAGCCGGGCGGGGCCTTAATTCACCCGGGCGGCCCGCCCACTTAATTGATCCTGGGGAGAACACTGGATCCTGTGTGTGATCATGTTACTCTGCACTGACTGGACACACAGGAGCAGATGGGGGACTCGGAGCGTGCTGATCCTGTGTGTGATCATGTTATTCTGCAGTGACTGGACACACAGGAGCAGATGGGGGACTCGGAGCATGCTGATCCTGTGTGTGATCATGTTACTCTGCACTGACTGGACACTAGTGTTGGGCGAACACCTGGATGTTCGGGTTCGGGCCGAACAGGCCGAACATGGGCCAGATGTTCGGCATGTTCGGCCCGAACGCCGAACTCAATGGGAGTCAATGGGACCCCCGAACATGCCCATTTTGGGGGCCCTATGGGGTCGCAGGCATAAGGGGGGAGCATGCCCCGGTCGCGGGGGGGGGGTCGGAAATTCCCCCCACCCCCTCCGCTAGCGCTCCCCCCTCCGCCCGCTTCCCCATAAAAAAAGTTTAAAGCAAGTTCAATAGTACCTGGGCTGGTGGCACTGGCTGGCAGTGGAGTGAGGAGGAGGAGGAGTCCGAGTAGCAGAGTGACGTTGAGGCCGGGCAGCGGGCGGTTCAGCGCTAGTACCCTTGTGGTACTTCCGCCCTTTCTCTGACCTCACGTCCTCTGCGTGATGACGCATACGAGGACGTGAGGTCAGAGAAAGGGCGGAAGTACCACAAGGGTACTAGCGCTGAACCGCCCGCTGCCCGGCCTCAACGTCACTCTGCTACTCGGACTCCTCCTCCTCCTCACTCCACTGCCAGCCAGTGCCACCAGGTACTATTGAACTTGCTTTAAACTTTTTGTATGGGGAAGCGGGCAGAGGGGGGAGCGCTAGCGGAGGGGGTGGGGGGAATTTCCGACCCCCCCCGCGATCGGGGCATGCTCCCCCCTTATGCCTGCGACCCCATGGGGGGCAGTCTTCGGCCGAACAGGGGCCCTGTTCGGCCATGCATTCAGCAGTTCGGCGAACCCCGAACAGTTTGGCCGAACACCACCAGGTGTTCGGCCGAACTCGAACATCACCCGAACAGGGTGATGTTCTGCAGAACCCGAACAGTGGCGAACACTGTTCGCCCAACACTACTGGACACACAGGATCAGATGGGGGACTCGGAGCGTGCTGATCCTGTGTGTGATCATGTTACTCTGCACTGACTGGACACACAGGAGTAGATGGGGGACTCGGAGCGTGCTGATCCTGTGTGTGATCATGTTACTCTGCACTGACTGGACACACAGGAGCAGATGGGGACTCAGAGCATGCCGGTGCTGTGTGTGATCATGTTACTCTGCACTGACTGGACACACAGGAGCAGATGGGGGACTCGGAGTGCGCTGGTCCTGTGTGTGATCATGTTATTCTGCACTGACTGGACACACAGGAGCAGATGGGGGACTCGGAGCGTGCTGATCCTGTGTGTGATCATGTTATTCTGCAGTGACTGGACACACAGGAGCAGATGGGGACTCAGAGCATGCCGGTGCTGTGTGTGATCATGTTACTCTGCACTGACTGGACACACAGGAGCAGATGGGGGACTCGGAGTGCGCTGGTCCTGTGTGTGATCATGTTATTCTGCACTGACTGGACACACAGGAGCAGATGGGGGACTCAGAGCGTGCTGGTCCTGTGTGTGATCATGTTACTCTGCACTGACTGGACACACAGGAGCAGATGGGGGACTCGGAGCGTGCTGGTGCTGTGTGTGATCATGTTACTCTGCACTGACTGGACACAGGAGCAGATGGGGGACTCAGAGCGTGCTGATCCTGTGTGTGATCATGTTACTCTGCACTGACTGGACACACAGGAGTAGATGGGGGACTCGGAGTGCACTGATCCTGTGTGTGATCATGTTACTCTGCACTGACTGGACACACAGGAGCAGATGGGGGACTCGGAGCGTGCTGGTGCTGTGTGTGATCATGTTACTCTGCACTGACTGGACACAGGAGCAGATGGGGGACTCAGAGCGTGCTGATCCTGTGTGTGATCATGTTACTCTGCACTGACTGGACACACAGGAGCAGATGGGGAACTCGGAGTGCACTGATCCTGTGTGTGATCATGTTACTCTGCACTGACTGGACACACAGGAGCAGATGGGGAACTCGGAGTGCACTGATCCTGTGTGTGATCATGTTACTCTGCACTGACTGGACACACAGGAGCAGATGGGGGACTCGGAGCGTGCTGGTGCTGTGTGTGATCATGTTACTCTGCACTGACTGGACACACAGGAGCAGATGGGGGACTCGGAGCATGCTGATCCTGTGTGAGATCATGTTACTCTGCACTGACTGGACACACAGGAGCAGATGGGGGACTCGGAGCATGCTGATCCTGTGTGTGATCATGTTACTCTGCACTGACTGGACACACAGGAGCAGATGGGGGACTCGGAGCGTGCTGATCCTGTGTGTGATTATGTTACTCTGCACTGACTGGACACACAGGAGCAGATGGGGGACTCGGAGTGTGCTGATCCTGTGTGTGATCATGTTACTCTGCACTGACTGGACACACAGGAGCAGATGGGGGACTCGGAGTGTGCTGGTCCTGTGTGTGATCATGTTACTCTGCACTGACTGGACACACAGGAGCAGATGGGGACTCGGAGCGTGCTGACCCTGTGTGTGATCATGTTACTCTGCACTGACTGGACACACAGGAGCAGATGGAGGACTCGGAGCATGCTGATCCTGTGTGTGATCATGTTACTCTGCACTGACTGGACACACAGGAGCAGATGGGGACTCGGAGCATGCTGGTGGACTCGGAGCATGATGGTGCTGTGTGTGATCATGTTACTCTGCACTGACTGGACACACAGGAGCAGATGGGGACTCGGAGCGTGCTGATCCTGTGTGTGATCATGTTACTCTGCACTGACTGGACACACAGGAGCAGATGGGGACTCGGAGCATGCTGGTGGACTCGGAGCATGATGGTGCTGTGTGTGATCATGTTACTCTGCACTGACTGGACACACAGGAGCAGATGGGGGACTCGGAGCATGCTGATCCTGTGTGTGATCATGTTATTCTGCACTGACTGGACACACGGGAGCAGATGGGGGACTCGGAGCATGCTGATCCTGTGTGTGATCATGTTACTCTGCACTGACTGGACACACAGGAGCAGATGGGGGACTCGGAGCATGCTGATCCTGTGTGTGATCATGTTACTCTGCACTGACTGGACACACAGGAGCAGATGGGGGACTCGGAGCATGCTGATCCTGTGTGTGATCATGTTGCTCTGCACTGACTGGACACACAGGAGCAGATGGGGACTCGGAGCATGCTGATCCTGTGTGTGATCATGTTGCTCTGCACTGACTGGACACACAGGAGCAGATGGAGGACTCAGAGCGTGCTGATCCTGTGTGTGATCATGTTACTCTGCACTGACTGGACACACACGAGCAGATGGGGGACTCGGAGCGTGCCGGTGCTGTGTGTGATCATGTTACTCTGCACTGACTGGACACACAGGAGCAGATGGGGGACTCGCACTGGCTGGACAGGTAAGAAGCAATGCAGCAGGGTAGTGTGGCTCTGTGAGAAAGCATTATGGCCTTGTTAGGCAATACAGCCATCCTGCTGCTGTCTCACCACAGGCTGGCTGTCACCAGACACTTCCTCAGCCTCTCAGCACCTTGTGCCGCTATCCAGAAACTGAGGTGAACTCAGGTGGTGGACAATTGTGCTCGGAGACACACCCCCTGCCACAAGCCCTGGTGACATATAACCATTGTCCATGCATCTATAACAAGTGCGGGTGGGGAAGGTGGGAGACCGAGTCCTCCTGGCCATAAAGGGAGAGAAACATGTAATCCTTGGCTGCAGAGTGCCTGGAACCCCTATGACCCTTTGCTTCCACCCCCAGCAATCAATCATTGTATGTAAAGGTGCCTTGAGGTGAAAGCTGATGTAGAGACATTGCTGGGCACAGTTCCACCAGATGCTCCTGCACCACAGACAGATTTAGTGTTTTGTTTTCCCTGTATTTTGGCCTCTAAACCGAGGTGTGTCTTATGGTCAGGAGCGTCTTATGGTCCAAAAATATGGTATCAGCAGCTCACTGACCCTCCCTAATGATAATTGCTCCTCCCCTCAGAATTCTCTAACAGGAAGTGATGATGTTTCTCTATTTGCAGCGCGGAGTCCCGGCATCAGGAACCTCTCAGAGACTCGTCTCTCTGTATCCACAGACTGTACAGCGGATGATGATGTCACTGGACAAGAGTCTCCTGCAGATATCCTGGTGACCCCAAATATTCCCCCAGACTCCCCTCACCTGTCTAACTCTGAGGGGCCTCATACCCAGCACAGCTCTCCCCCTGCTGGAGGGTCTTATTCGTGTTCTATGTGTGGGAAATGTTTTGTGCAGAAATCAAAGCTTGTTAGACATGAGAGATCTCACACTGGCGAGAAGCCATATTCATGTGCTGAGTGTGGGAAATGTTTTGTGGAAAAATCAAATCTTGCCAGACATGAGAGATCCCACACTGGTGAGAAGCCCTATGCATGTGCTGAGTGTGGGAAATGTTATGGGCATAAAGTCAACCTTGTCAAACATGAGAGATCTCACACTGGTGAGAAGCCCTATTTGTGTGCTGAGTGTGGGAAATGTTTTGTACAGAGATCAAACCTTATCCATCATAAGAAATCTCACACTGGTGAGAAGCCCTATTCGTGTGCTGAGTGTGGGAAATGTTTTTTACATAAATCCTATCTTGTCATACATAAGAGATACCACATTGGTGAGAAGCCCTATTCATGTGCTGAGTGTGGGAAATGTTTTGTACTGAAATCACATCTTGTTGTACATGAGAGATTTCATACTGGAGATAAGACCTATTCATGTACTGCGTGTGGGAAATGTTTTGTACAGAAATCAAATCTTGTTTCACATGAGAGAATTCACACTGGTGAGAAGCCATATTCATGTGCTGAGTGTGGGAAATGTTTTGTACAGAAATCATACCTTGTCAGTCATGAGAGATCTCACACTGGTGAGAAGCCCTTTCCCTGTGCTGAGTGTGGGAAATGGTTTGGACGGAAATCACAACTTGTCAGTCATGAGAAATCTCACACTGGTGAGAAGCCCTATTCATGTGCTGAGTGTGGGAAATGTTTTTTACGAAAATCACATCTTGTCAAACATGAGAGATCTCACACTTTTGAGAAGCCATATTCATGTGCTGAGTGTGGGAAATGTTTTGTACAGAAATACCATCTTGTTAGACATGAGAGATCTCACACTGGTGAGAAGCCCTATTCATGTGCTGAGTGTGGGAAATGTTTTGTACAGAAACCACATCTTGTCAGACATGAGAGATCTCACACTGGTCAGGCCTTTTGAGTCTGGGAAACATTTTGTTCGGAAAACAATCCTTGTCAGGTATGAAAAATCTCACACTGGTGAGAAACCCTATTCATGTGCTGAATGTGAAAAATGTTTTAGAGTTAATGAAAATTTTCTTGTACATGAGAAATCTCACACTAGTGAGAAGCCATATTCATATGCTGAGTGTGGGAAATGTTTTACACAGCAATCGACTCTCGTAAGACACGAGAGATCTTAAATTGGTGATATGTAAGAATCAGTGAAACATAGCTCGGTCTTCAGTGAACCTGAAGTGGCCACAGCATACTGCTCTCCATTTCCCCAGCATAGCAGGCAGTAGGGAGGATGGAGGAGGGGGGGGGGGTGCAGCAGCCAATAACAGGCTTGTTCAGTTCCGCCTATCCCTCTCTCATCACTGGGGAGAAGCTCTATTACTGCTCTGAGTGTGGGAAATATTTTGTATATAAGGGTTCTTTTCCAATGTTGTTTTATCGCTTGCTAGATGCACATGGCAGGATATTTACCCAGAATCCTGAGGACTCTGTCATGCTGCTCACTGCATTGGTTTGTAAAGCATTAACCTCCTGAGCTTTATGCTGCTCAGGAGGTTTTGCTAGCCTGAGTCCCCCCCCCCCCCCCCCCATAAAACTATTAAATTATCCGGCTGTATAAGATGTTAACTAGCACTAGGTTAGCTAGTTAGCTAGTATAGGTGGCCACCATGCCCTGATTGCCTCCGATCCCTCCCATCCATCCGCTAATACATTACCCAGGATGGTTCCAGCAATCAGCCCAGCCTGCCCGCTCAGCTCCGGTCTTCACTATGGGGAGGATCGTACATGACGTCATGCGCAGACCTGATCCTCCCCATAGAGAGACCGGAGCTGTGTGGGGAGGCTGCGCCGGTCACTGGATCCAGGCTGGGTAGTATATAGCGGGGGGTCGGAGGAAATCGGGGGGTGGTGGACACCTACACTAGCTAGCCTAGTACTAGCTAACATCTTATACAGCCGGATAACTTAATCATTTTATGGGGGGGGGACTCCTGAGGCCAGCAAAACCTCTTGAGCGGCATACCTGACACAGTGTTGGACATACGGCTAAGGAGGTTAGACTCCCTGAGCTGAGGTGACATGATGAGATAAACATGGCTACATAGAGACTTGCAGAAAGAGAACATGGAAACTGGAGAGCCAGCAATAGTGCATTATGGGAAGATTATTTTCAGAGGCTGAATGTATAAACACTATACTCACAAGCGAGGGTCAGCACTAAGGCAATCACTGATTGGACGGGTGGGGAGATTAGGCCTGACTCCACTCAGGTTAAGAAGCCGCTCTCTGTAGATAGGAAGAAAAGGGAGACACACCCCTCCCCCAAGGGTGGACAGAAACTGGCAGATAATATATTACCAGAGGCACCGATAATAGGATAATATACACTAATAACAGTTTATATAGGAAGGTGGTGATAGACTTACCTTCCCAAACTGATCCATGCGTACATAGAGGACTAAGCATATTTATTATTATTATTTTTATTGATTTATAAAGCGCCAACATGTTCTGTATTTGATTATGTAGCAACCTGTGCAATGTATATTTATAGACATCCCCAATAAAACAAAATCCAGTGAATATTTGGAATTTTGTTTCTAATATTCTCCTCTATTAAACAGTCTGAATAGGAGCTCCACTAAAACAGCAGTAGAGACTCCACTAAAAACTGCAAAATGCACACAAATGGACTTTACCACCAGGTACAGGCAGGTCTTACACTGATCGGTAAATGATGTGCCAACATGCTCCCTAATTTGCATGAGAATAGCGATTTTCGGTACAATTAATGCAAATTACCGCACAAATTAAAGCATAATCTATCACATGCGGTAATTTATCACTAAAATCTACCAGAATTGCCAAATCTCATTACTGTATGCGGTAAATTACGGTACATGCGGTAATTTGCTTGAAAACCCCACCAGAATGGAAGCCAATATATCAGCGATTTAGGCTCTAGCTCATTACATTGGGAGTGCTTTCACACTGTTGCACGGTTACAGCAGCCAAATGATTCCCTATGGGGGAGTTCACACTTCCCACGATGCGGTACGCTTCACCAGAAGTGCCCGATCTAATGCTAGCGCAGAATTACGTTACTGTGCAGCTTCTGTGGGGACCTGCGGTGATCTGCGTCAGCCTGGAAGTCATGTTAGTCTAGAGCAGTGATGGCTAACCTTGGCACTCCAGCCGTGGTGGAACTACAAGTCCCATGAGGCATTGCAATACTCTGACAGCTCTAAGCATACATCAGGGTGTCAGAGGCATGATGGGATGTGTAGTTTTGTCACAGCTGGAGTGCCAAGGTTAGCCATCACTGGTCTATGGCGATGCAGAGATTTTAAACATGTTGGCGTGCGTGGAAGCGTATTGTTACATTACGCTTCTATGCTCTTCTGTATCCCCGAATGCAAGCACATGTCACTTCCTGCTTGGCTGGATGCCAGACAGGGAACACTGTATACTAAGGCGGTGTTCCCGGAAGGCCTGTTTGTAGCGGTGCGATGGGGGAGTGACGTGCGCGACGCATCGATACAGCCAGTTTGTAGTGTAAAAGCTGCCTTAGCCAGCCCAGATCCAGCGCCAGCGCTATTTTTACAGTCTATGTTACAGATGCCTGAATGTGATCACAGTGTAGGGTTGATTCACTATAACAATTAGCGTCCCTTATCAGAGTTTACATGCCTTATCAGAGTAGCATAGTGAGCGCTACGTACATATGCCTGCTAACTGGCAATGACGAGAGCTCCACCCGTCCTGCCCTGAGCCCCTGCGGGTCCAATCACTTTAAAGGACATTATCCCCGTACTTCGGCCCAATAGGCTGCCTGTCAAATTTCCTGACGCAGCTTACTGGGCCAATCAAAGTGCAGGGATAATGTCCTATAAAGTGATTGGACCTGCAGGGGCTCAGGCAGGACAGGCGGAGCTCTCGTCATTGCCAGTTAGCAGGCGTAAGTTCGTAGCACTCGCTAGGCTACTCTAAGGCGTGCTAACTCTGATAAGGTGTGTTAACTCTGATTAGGCACGCTATTGGTTATAGTGAATCAACCCGTTAGTGTGCAGCTTGTCTGGTAGGCGGGGTGACTGCTGAGATCTGCATCTGAGGAGCACATCCGGTTCTCTTCATGTCATTTTAAAGGAGTTTTTAGTGTTTTGTGAATCTTGCTCCCCTTTATACGTAATAAAGTGTTATATTTTGGAATGGTGAGGCCTGATTCAGCTTTCTTTTCTCTTCTTGTTTTCCTAGAGTGTTTGAGTTTATTACCTTAGCTGTAGGTCTATGAGAGTGCATGGAGCAATGTATAAATAGAGGTGACTGTCTGACATCCCACTCTTCATGCTCTGGGCCGCCCAGATTCCAGATGGGGGGGAATCCCGCTCTTCCTGAATATTGTCCCGGCGTTACCTTTATTATCGTTTCCAAGTAGCTATGGGCGTGGTCTTACAGGCATGGGGGGGGGGGTGAATGTGGTGGTCATTTCTGGTCCGGACCCCCATCCAGTACACAGGAACAGGTAAGTAAAATAATTCAAGAGTTCCCAGACAAGCAGATTATCAGGCCATGCAATTCAGTATCACATAGCCCGATATGGCCAATCTTGTACGGGAAACCAACCAATGGAGGCTATGCATGGACTTGTCAGCAGTAAACAAGGTTACTCCGCCTACCATGACAATTGTGGCTTCAATGCCAGACATCTTACATAGAGCTGATGGCCAACACAGAAGAAAAAGCATCTCACAAAGCACCAGTGAAAGTAAATTTATAAATATATAATCCTTTATTTATGTAGCAAAAAAGATCAAAAAATCACATATAACAAACACAATACACCAAAAGACATGATTACACATAGAGTCGGGGTTGGCTGCATGATTACGAAGAGTCAAAGAATTCAAAAAATTCCATATGATGGTGAGGGACAAAAGTTATAAATAATACAGTGTGTAAATAACTGGATATCTATAATAAGATGCAGGTACAAAGCGCTGCTAAATATCATTGACCCATCTATAATAAACAACTATTAGTCGTGCACTGCACAAAGTTGGCCTTTATGGAAGAGTGGCAAGAAGAAAGGCATTGTTAACAGAAAAGCATAAGAAGTCCTGTTTGCAGTTTGCCACAAGCCATGTGGGGGACACAGCAAACATGTGGAAGAAGGTGCTCTGGTCAGATGAGACCAAAATGGAACTTTTTGGCCAAAATGCAAAACGCTATGTGTGGCAGAAAACTAACACTGCACATCACTCTGAACTAGAGATGTCCCGAATGATTCGCTCGTTAATGGTTCCAGGCGAACTTTAGGTGGTTCGCGTTCACCGGCGAAGGCGAACTTTTACGGAAGTTCGATTCGCCCCATAATGCTCCATTGAACAGAACTTTGACCCTCTACATCACAGTCAGCAGGCACATTGTCACCAATCAGACTGCACTCACTCCTGGAGCCACCCCCCCCCCTTATAAAAGGCAAGGTTCTCCTGTAGTTTTACTCACTCGTCTGCCTACAGTAATTAGTTTAGGGACAGCTGCTGACAGACTCTGCTAGGGAGAGTTTAGTTAGGCTCTTGTAGGCTTGTTCCTAGCTGATTGTTATTCCTTTTATTACCCTCACTCCCTCCTCCCTCTCTCCTCCCGGAGGGAGGAGAGTCTCATCTTCCAGGGAATTGTAGTATTTCAAAAGCCAGCTTACATACCGTGGCTGGGAATTGAACCCAGGTCTGACTGCTTGGTAGGTAGCTCTCTTCACCACTATACCACCACCAACACTACATGCTGAAGCCAGCCTAGCATGTACTATTATGATCAATCCAAGAGAAAATTTTGCTTGCTTAAGGATTTGTAGCATGTCAAAAGCCAACTCACATTGGCTGGGAATAGAACCCAGGCCTACCGCTCTGTAGGCTGCTATCCTAACCATTATACCACCAACACTACATGCCGAAACTTCTTGCAGCAGACTTACTTCCTCCCTCCAAAAGACACTCAGACCTGGGTTCTATTCCCAGCCAATGTGAGTTGGCTTTTGACATGCTACAAATCCTTAAGCAAGCTAATTTTTCTCTTGGATTGATCATAATGGTACATGCTAGGCTGGCTTCAGCAGGTAGTGTTGGTGTTGGGGGTGGTATAGTGGTTAAGTGAGTTACCTACCACACACTCAGACCTGGGTTCTATTCCCAGCCAATGTGAGTTGGCTTTTGACATGCTACAAATCCTTAAGCAAGCTAATTTTTCTCTTGGATTGATCATAATGGTACATGCTAGGCTGGCTTCAGCATGTAGTGTTGGTGGTGGTATAGTGGTTAAGTGAGTTACCTATCACACACTCAGACCTGGGTTCTATTCCCAGCCAATGTGAGTTGGCTTTTGACATGCTACAAATCCTTAAGCAAGCTAATTTTTCTCTTGGATTGATCATAATGGTACATGCTAGGCTGGCTTCAGCATGTAGTGTTGGTGGTGGTATAGTGTTTAAGTGAGTTACCTATCACACACTCAGACCTGGGTTCAATTCCCAGCCACGGTATGTAAGCTGGCTTTTGAAATACTACAATTCTCTGGAAGACGAGAGAGAGGTAGTGAGAGGGAGAGGGAGTGAGGAAGAGAGTGAGGGAGAGAGGGAGTGAGGGAGAGGGAGGGAGTGAGGGAGAGAGAGAGGGAGAGAGAGAGGGAGTGAGGGAGAGAGAGGGGGGGAGAGAGAGAGGGAGTGAGGGAGAGAGAGAGGGAGTGAGGGGGGGAGAGAGAGAGGGGGAGTGAGGGGGAGAGAGAGAGGGAGTGAGGGAGAGAGAGGGAGGGAGTAAAGGAGAGAGAGGGGGAGTGAGGGAGAGAGAGGGAGAAGGGTAGGTACAAGGCTACAAGAGCCTAACTAAACTCTCCCTAGCAGAGTCTGTCAGCAGCTGTCCCTTAACTAATTACTGTAGGCAGACGAGTGAGTAAAACTACAGCAGAACTTTGCCTTTTATAAGGGGGGGGGGGGGCTCCAAGGATGAGTGCAGTCTGATTGGTGACAATGTGCCTGCTGACTGTGATGTAGGGGGTCAAAGTTCTGCTCAACGGAGCATTATGGGGCGAATCGAACTTCCGCAAAAGTTCACCTTTGCTGGCGAACACGAACCACCTAAAGTTCGCCTGGAACCGTTCGCGGGCGAACCGTTCGGAACATCTCTACTTGTGAGAACAGATCCTCAATAAGAGGCAAAGGATATTTGTTCTTAACAGTGATGTTATTTAGACCCCTATAGTCAATGCACGGTCTAAGACCTCCATCTTTCTTTTGAACAAAGAAGAACCCTGCTTCGGCCGGAGAACTAGAAGGGCGGATAAAACCCTTCTCTAAGTTTTCCTTGATATAGTCTTTCATAGCTTTCTTTTCAGGACCAGACAGGGGGTAGATATGACCTCTAGGAGGCATAGTACCTGGACGTAGATCAATAGGGCAATCGTAGAAACGATGCAGAGGCAATTTGTCCGCTGATTGGGGGGAAAACACATCAGAGAAGAGAGCATACTGTTTAGGAACCCCCTCTGCAGACAGACATAGAGTGTGCAATGGCAGGTTTTGTAAACAATTCTTAACACAAAAGGAAGACCAAGACGTGAGTTGTCCCGTGCTCCAGTCAAATTGAGAAGAATGTTTCTGCAACCAAGGGAGACCCAGAACTACGGAACATGACAACATTTTCAAAACATAAAATTGCATCTCCTCCACATGAAACAACCCAATCTGGCATGAGAGAAAGGTTGTCTGAGAAAGTGGCTGCTGATCTTGCATAGGAGAGTCATCAATGCCAGTTACATAGAGTTTTTTTCTCCATGGGTATTAAGGGAATTCCCCATTCCTCCACTAAACTGGCATCAATAAAATTCCCAGCTGCTCCTGAATCGGTGAAGGCTTGAGAAGAGTACTCACAATCCTTCACAGACACTTTAATAGGAAGCAGCAATTTATCAAAAGTTTGGGGTGATTGTGCATCGCCTAGGGGTACACCCCTGACAGAACCTAGGCGGAGCAGTTTACCGACTTCTAAAGACCATTCTGCACCACATGCCCTCCTGCCTCCTTCTCTGCCTCTCCGAATCAGACAATCTAGTGTGTCCCAACTGCATGGGTTCGTCTGAGTGTGTGACAGAGCTGGAAGGTAAGCCAAAAGAACGTAAAAGTGACCGGGATCTACTTTAGTGGTGATAGCGGATCCTACGGTCAATTTTAATGGCCAGAGCAATGGCTTCCTCCAGAGCGCTAGGCTCAGGATGCCCAATCAAGACTTCAGACACTGAATCAGATAAACCTAAATTGATCTAAAAGGGCATAGTTTTCCCACCTAGAGGCGCTAGCCCTCTTTCGAAATTCTGCCGCATAATCCTCCGCAGAACGGTGACCCTGACGGAGGTTACGGATCTTACACACAGCAGTGGCAGCTGTATCAGGATCGTCATAAATTGCTGCCATGGCATCAAAGAAATCACTGACAGATTTTAATGCCTCATGGTTAGGTGGTAGGTCATAGGCCCAAGTTTGGGAATCACCCTGCAGGAGTGTTTTTACCAGGGTGACCCTCTGATGCTCATTGTCAGAAGCAATAGGTCTGACTTCAAAGTAGGACTGACAACGATTCCTGAAGTTACGCAAATCGCTTCTATGTCCCGAAAACTTTTCCGGCAACGGCATTTTGGGCTCAGGTACCAAGAGAACTGGTGGAGCAGTTTGAACTTGCTGCTGCGGCTGCAGTCCGCGAACAGCCGGAGACAAACTGTCCAACTGTTGCTGTTGGTTGGTTACAGTGGTGTTTAATTTACCAACCGCCAGCTTAAGAACTTGTAGTTGCTTGCACAGCTCTTCCATTTCGATTTGGATCTGCTGTAATGTAACAATCTGCTAGTATGTGAGCACTAGCAGACTGACAAATATCAGACGTTCTCTAAATGGGAAACGTCTACAGACAGTGTCAGTAGAAGGCGGCACTAACACTGAGTACAGATAATGAGAATGGTCAACAGGCAGGGTCGGTAACAGATCTGACATATAAGGTACAAAATCGGCAGGCAAATACAATGTGAGTGAACAGGCAGAGGTCGGCAACAATCAGATATGCAAAGGTGCAGAATCGGCAGGCAAGGGCTAAGTGAATGTTCAGGCAGAGGTCGGCAACAGATCAGATAGGCAATTGTACAGAATCGTTAGGCAAAGGGAAGTCAGATAACAGGCAATAGTCAAATACAGTATAACAGATAATCAATAATAATAGTAGGCTAGCTAGTATGGAATCCCCGGGGTCCTGCTGGTTCAAGTCACACACGGATCTGACTAAGGTCTGAAGCCTTCACTGCGAAGTGTTAGCTAGAGCAGATAGTGAGCAAGTGTTAGAACAGAGCTTAAATAGCCCGGGTAAGTATGAGAACACACCCCCAAGCCGTTTGGCCAATCAGGAACCGGAGGCGGAGTCCTACATGTCAGCTGACCAGCTGTCAGCTGACACGCTTCCTGAGAGCATAAGAGGAGCGACGCTGCCAGCGCATGCGTCCGCCCTCACTTTCAGTCCGAGCATCATGGGGCCGGATGCCTGCAGACACGCTGTTGACATCATCCCCGCCGATGCGGCCGGCCGCACCGGAAGTGCCAGATGCGCTGCCAGCCGAGGAAACATCAATTGAGCTGGTAAGCGCAGGATTACTGACAAAATCGTCCTTGCTGTGACTGCCCACTGAGAGACATCTCCAGTGGTGTTGGCTAAGCAAGTGCTGTATTACTGTGATAAAACCTAGCGTTTTTGCACATAAACACCTGTACTATACCACTATTTTATTGTTTTTTAGTTAGCTAGCTTGTGTAATTTTGTGATTTCAGTCAGTGACAGTCAGACTCTGTACTGCAGCAGCTGCTAGTTAGGTCCTGTGTGTGTGCAGGCCAGGCCTGCTGCTGCTTGCCTGCTATTAGCCTTAGCTACAGTATAGGTTAGGGAATAGGATTACCGTGTTATTGTGTAGTTAGTACTGCAGTGCAGTTAGTTGTTAGAGTAGTACTGTGTTAGCCTACTACATATTACTGCAGTGCTGCTGTGCTGAGCAGTGTCAGCGTGACAGATAGACCGTTAATGTGCACAGTCTGTCCTCTGCTGTCTGTCACTCCGTGCTGATTTTCTTGAAAGTCCAACCCCGATTTTAATAAAGTACAAGTACCCTACATCATCTGGTGACATCACATATAAGTTGTACTATGTCTGCTGGCACTGGCAGCCGGGGGAGGGGCAACAAGGCCAAAAGGAGAGGGAGCAACATTGCGGCCACCATCAGCAGTTCTGCCGCGTCAGTGTCCATTCCGCCGCTAGCCACTGGCAGTCCAGCTGTTAGGGGTAGTAACGCTGCAGAGACGCAGCAGTGTGTAGTGGCCATTTTCCAGCTGATGATGGATGAGCAGGCCACCACCAGCTCTACAACAGGGACCTCCACCCCCACCAGCACTCCTGTTCACAGGAGCAGCAGCAGCCACCCAGCAGTTCCTGGGGACTCGGTCATCACGTCAACCCCAGTGGGCAGCCTACCCTCAGTGAGCGCGCTTTTCACTCCAGGCACCCCGATCACAATCAGCAGGGCTGTTACCAGCTGAGAGTTTGAGGAGGATATTCTGGGTGCATTGGGCTACGTGAAGAAGTCACAGATGCAGATGGTGGTTGGGGGGGGCAGGTTCTTGCATGTGGCAGCAGAAGAGGAGTTTGGGGGTCATCATCCCAGCAGCAGTTGTTTGAGGAGGGGGAGTATTATGTTGATGATGAAATGAAGGACCGTAATTACCATCGACAGGAAGGGGATGTCAGCTCTGAGTCTGAGGAGGAGGATGCGTCTGTGGATTTGGCACGGAGGATCAGCATTGCAGACAGTGGCAGGAGCAGCAGTGGGCGTGGAATGCGGGACCCACAGCCTGCTGCTTCATCTTCTGCCACTACCACCAGCCGCCCCACTCAACCCCCAACCACCACAGGGAGAAAAGCCGCAGCATCCCATTCAATCTTCATGTTCCTAATCTGGCGGATTTTCACTCTGCCCTCATTGGACAGCAAGTTTGCTGTATGCAATGTGCGCAAACTAAAGCTGAGTAGAGGTTGTGACCCCTCCAAGTATGGCACCTCCAGCTTCATCACCCATCTGTCCAAAAAACATTTTGTTGAGCATGAGGAGTTCAAGAGGCTGAAGCAAGCTGGCACTGGCAGTGGTTAGACTCAGAGCACCAGAACCCCCTCTGCCACTCCTGCAAACACTGAGGCCTGTTCAGGCAGCCAGTCCTCAGTGGCCTCCTCTGCTCCCTCCACCACTTCTCGTGCAAGCAAGAAATGCCACCAGACCCTGTTGGGCAAGTCTTTTCCTGTTGTTGGCAACAGGGGGACATGAAGTGGCTGGGGATCACTATGCCTGTCTTACCACCCTTTACCACCACAACCTCCTGGCTCCTGCTGATTGTTAACTATTACTAACTAAGATTGGTTCACAATATTTTTACAGCTGTGGTACCAACGCGATGTGCCATGGTACAATCTCCGGCATGCTCCTGGCACATGTTACACCTGCTGCTGAATTGCCCTGCTACTGCTGCCTGTGCTGCTCCCACCGCCAGGGTGCCACAGGCCACTGCTGCTACCACCTATATTTAACCCAAAACACAATTGCTGCGTAATTTTTTTGAGGTGTCGCGGCTGAAAACTGTGATGTCCTAGTTGTGCGTTGGACTTTGGACACAATGTGGGCTGCACGACCACTGTTTGGAACCTCCTGATTTTAATTTACAGCCATTTTTTTTTCTATTATAACTCCCCACATAAACAATTACTGTTTTTCTTTTAAAAAAACATGATGCTTCGTGCATCATTTACTATAAAAGACGTTTTGGAAGCAATTTAAAGGCCACTTCCGGTTTTCAATCCGGATACCTGGATTTTATTATTATTATTATTATTATTTATTGTATTTATAAATCGCCAACATATTACGCAGCGCTGCACAATAGATAAATGGGGTAACATACAAGGTAGAACATACAGGAAACTCACAAAAAAACAAGATCTTGCAATGATTTGATAACAATACAGTGTCATAGGTCAAGATAGAGACTGTTCGAGTCTACAAGAGGGGTGGTTGTGAGTAAGATTGCATAATCAAGCTGGAAACACTAAGGGAGGAGGGCCCTGCCAGAGGCTTACAATCTAAAGGGTGGGGGTGGAGACAATAGGTGCATCTTTTGAGAGGGTGTCTAACAGGACATATTATGGTGCTGGTGTAGGGGGGTATGCGAGCGTGAAAAGGTGAGTCTTGAGAGCTTGTTTGAAGGTATTAAAGGTAGGGGCGAGTCTGATGGCTGGTGGGAGTGAGTTCCAGAGAGTAGGGGCAGCCCTGGTGAAGTCCTGCAATCGTGCATGTGACTGAGATATGCGTGGTGTGACTAGGCGCAGGTCATTGGAGGATTGGAGGAGGCGGGCTGGTATGTGCCTGTGGACCAGATCAGAGATGTAGGTCGGGCAGGTCTTGTGCACTAATTTGTAGGCCAAGCACAAGATTTTGAAATTGATCCTAAAGCTGATGGGGAGCCAGTGTACGGCTTTACAGAGCGAAGTTGTAGAGGTGCTGCGCTGAGAAGAATGTATCAGTCTGGCTGCCGCATTCATTACCAATTGAAGTGGGGCAGTACGGTTAGAGGGGAGGCCAGACAAAAGAGAATTGCAGTAGTCTAGGCGGGAGATGACAAGGGCGTGGATAAGGAGTTTAGTGGTGTCAGGGGACAGGTAGGAGTGGAACTTGAAGATGTTGTGGAGGTGGAAGTTGCAGGATCTGGCAATACCTTGGATGTGGGGTGTAAAGGAAAGTTCAGAGTCCAGGGTAACGCCTAGACAGCGGGCTTGGGAGGTAGGGCGGATGGTAGTATTTTCAACAGTGATGTGCAGGTCTGGGAGGGGTGCAGCTGTGCAAGGTGGGAATATTAGAAGCTCAGTCTTGTCCAAATTAAGCTTCAGGTACCTGGCGGCCAACCAGGAGTAAATGGATGAGAGGCAGGCGGAGACTTTGTCTATGGTAGAGGAGGAGAGATCTGGGGTGTGGAGGTATATCTGGGTGTCATCGGCATACAGGTGGTAATTGATACCAATGGAGGAGATAATTTTGCCAAATGAGGTAGTATAGAGTGAGAAGAGTAGTGGTCCTAGGACGGAACCTTGAGGAACATCAACTGAGAGGGGTGTAGGAGTGGATGAGGAGCCATTGAAAAATGTTGTGAAGGAGCGGTTGGAGAGGGAGGAGATCCAGGCTAAGGCTAGGTCCTGAAAGCCCATTAACTTCAGGGAGTGGAGGAGGAGGGAGTGGTCGACAGTGTCAAATGCCGAGGAGAGGTCCAGGAGGAGCAGGATGGAGTATTTACCTTCAGCATTGGCAAGGGCAAGGTCATTGACCACTTTGGTGAGGGCTGTTTCTGTAGAATGGGCTGTGCGAAAATCAGATTGCAGAGGATCGAGAAGGGAGTTGGAATTAAAGAAGTTGGTCAGGTGTTGGTGGGCCAGGCGTTCAAGAATTTTCGAGGCAAAAGGGAGGAGAGAGATTGGGCGGTAGTTGGATGGCAGAGCAGGGTCAAGTGAAGATTTCTTTAGCAGGGGAAGCACAGTGGTCTGTTTGAATACGGAGGGGAAGATGCTGGTGGAGAAGGAGAGGTTGAACAGGTGGGTGAGGACGGGGGCCAGATCAGAAAAATGTGGGCGGAGAATCAGATGGGACCAGCTCTAGGGGGCAGAAAGTGGCAGGTGAAGTTGCCAGCAGCTGGTTGACTTCCGCCAACGTGACAGGATTGAAGGAGGTAAGGGAGGAGAAAGAGGCAGGAGTCGGATGTGGTGGGGAGGCGGGGGCGATGGAGTGGAGGAGAGAAATATCCCTCCGGATGGTTGTAATTTTGTTGATAAAGTAGTTTGATAGGTCAGTGGCTGAGAGGGTGGAGGTTGGGGGGGGGAGGTGTGGGGTTGAGTAGGGCATTGAAGGTGGCAAAAAGACGATAGGGGTTGGAAGCTTGGGTAGCGATCAAGCGAGTGAAGTATATCTGTTTGCTATCAGCGAGCGCAGTATGGTACATCTGCAACTTGGTCTTGTATCCCAGGAAATCTTGGTTGTGGCGGGATTTCCTCCATTTGCGTTCTGCAGCTCGTGTCTCATTTTGTAGTTTTTTTGTGAGGGCAGTGTGCTAAGGTTGGGGGTTGGGGCGACAGTTGGTACGAAAGGTCAGGGGAGCAGCCTGGTCTAAGGCTGCAGAGAGGTTACTGTTGTATTGAGCTGCCGCTTCATTGGGGCAGGTTAGGCTGGGGAGGGAGGAGGAGAGGGAGTGGAGGGGTGTGGCTAGTACATTGGGGTCAAGGTTGCGCAGATTAACCCGGATGATGGGTTCGGATATCCGGATCTATGCGGATCCCGGAATGGTTCAAATTCGAATATCCACATTTATCCAGATAGTTTACTATCCAGATCCGAATCAACCCGGATAATAATGCTTGGGTATCCGAGCATCCCTGTTAAGCAGTCAGCGGCAGCACAGAAGACCATTGCACCTCACTGGTGGTACCACAGCATCATAATTTTGCCCAAAAGCATCCGTGGACCCTGACGGTGAGAACTGCAGTAGGTAAAATGCTGCAGCAGGAGGAGTAGTGTGTGGCAGCAGCAGCAGCATATGAGGCCATGGGACATGATGGGTGGCACCACAGCAAAACATTAAATGAACCAGGCCAATTAGGAGTAGGTTCTAACTTGCGTTGGAAAGGCAGGCATAACTAAAATTCCCAGCCACTTCATGTCCCCCTGTCCTGGACGCTGAGGAGGGAGCAGAGGAGGCCAATGAGAGCTGCCGAGAGCGCAATGGAGGAAGAAGTGCGTTGTTGTGCTGCTGTGGTTTGACGACCATGAGGGAGGGATGATGATGCTGCTGCTGCTCCTGAATGCCACATGGTTGGTCTCCTGCTCTGACCACCCCCTTCCTGGTCCTTCAGCCTCTTAAACTCTGCAAAATCATTCTGGTGCTGGGTCCTCAGATGGGCCTGGAGGGATGAGGTACCCATCTTGGCCACGTTGCAGCCACGGCTCAAGATTTTTTTTGCAGGAGTTACACACTGCATAGCTTACATCCAGGGTGGACAAATAGAAATAATTCCATATTGAGGAGGTAAACACCCCCTACGGTACGAAGTGGGTGCGGCGGCTCTCCCTCGGGTTGGGGGTTGTGTGGTGGTGCTGGTGATGGTGGTGCCAGCTGAAGCAGTGGCCTGTGTTCCACGCCCACTGCTGGACCTGCCCCTGCCTGACATGTGGCGATACTAGTGTTGGGCGAACAGTGTTCGCCACTGTTCGGGTTCTGCAGAACATCACCCTGTTCGGGTGATGTTCGAGTTCGGCCGAACACCTGACGGTGCTCGGCCAAACCGTTCGGCCATATGGCCGAACTAAGAGCGCATGGCCGAACGTTCCCCGAACGTTCGGCTAGCGCTGTGATTGGCCGAACGGGTCACGTGGTTCGGACCCGAACGCGCTCTGATTGGCCGAACTGTCACGTGGTTCGGGTAAATAAATACCCGAACCACGTCATATCTCCGCCATTTGTCTGTGGGTTTAGCTTTGGGTAGGCAGGCAGGGTAGTTCGCGCTCCAGCCACGCTAGCCAGGGTCCCCCCCAGTCATTGTGTGTCGCTGCTGGGAATAGTAGTACACCGCTCGCTCAGCATTCTGTTTACTGCCACTCTGTGTACCTCGCTCAGCCACACTATATAGCATTCTGTTTACTGCCACTCTGTGTCTGCTGGGAATAGTAGTACACCGCTTGCTCAGCCACACTATATAGCATTCTGTTTACTGCCACTCTGTGTACCTCGCTCAGCCACACTATATAGCATTCTGTTTACTGCCACTCTGTGTCTGCTGGGAATAGTGGTACACCGCTCGCTCAGCCACACTATATAGCATTCTGTTCACTGTTCTGTGTCTGCTTGGAATAGTGGTACACCGCTCGTTCAGCCACACTATATAGCATTCTGTGTACTGTTCTGTGTCTGCTGGGAACAGTAGTACACCGCTCGTTCAGCCACACTATATAGCATTCTGTGTACTGTTCTGTGTCTGCTGGGAACAGTAGTACACCGCTCGCTCAGCCACACTATATAGCATTCTGTTCACTGTTCTGTGTCTGCTGGGAATAGTGGTACACCGCTCGCTCAGCCACACTATATAGCATTCTGTTCACTGTTCTGTGTCTGCTGGGAATAGTGGTACACCGCTCGCTCAGCCACACTATATAGCATTCTGTTTACTGTTCTGTGTCTGCTGGGAATAGTGGTACACCGCTCGCTCATCCACACTATATAGCATTCTGTTCACTGTTCTGTGTCTGCTGGGAATAGTGGTACACCGCTCGCTCAGCCACACTATATAGCATTCTGTTCACTGTTCTGTGTCTGCTGGGAATAGTGGTACACCGCTCGCTCAGCCACACTATATAGCATTCTGTTCACTGTTCTGTGTCTGCTGGGAATAGTGGTACACCGCTCGCTCAGCCACACTATATAGCATTCTGTTTACTGTTCTGTGTCTGCTGGGAACAGTAGTACACCGCTCGCTCAGCCAGAGTATATAGCATTGTGTTTACTGCCACTCTGTGTACACCGCTCAGCCAGACTATATACCATTGTTTACTGACACTCTGTGTACACCACTCAGCCACACTATATACCATTGTTTACTGACACTCTGTGTACACCGCTCAGCCAGACTATATACCATTGTTTACTGCCACTCTGATTCTGCTGGGAACAGTAGTACACCGCTCGCTCAGCCAGACTATATACCATTGTTTACTGACACTCTGTGTACACCGCTCAGCCAGACTATATACCATTGTTTACTGACACTCTGTGTACACCACTCAGCCACACTATATACCATTGTTTACTGACACTCTGTGTACACCGCTCAGCCAGACTATATACCATTGTTTACTGCCACTCTGATTCTGCTGGGAACAGTAGTACACCGCTCGCTCAGCCAGACTATATACCATTGTTTACTGACACTCTGTGTACACCGCTCAGCCAGACTATATACCATTGTTTACTGACACTCTGTGTACACCACTCAGCCACACTATATACCATTGTTTACTGACACTCTGTGTACACCGCTCAGCCAGACTATATACCATTGTTTACTGCCACTCTGATTCTGCTGGGAACAGTAGTACACCGCTCGCTCAGCCAGACTATATACCATTGTTTACTGACACTATATAGCAGACTATATAGCATTGTGTGTACACCGCTCAGCCAGACTATATGCCATTGTTTACTGACACTCTGTGTACACCGCTCAGCCAGACTATATACCATTGTTTACTGACACTCTGTGTACACCGCTCAGCCAGACTATATACCATTGTTTACTGCCACTCTGATTCTGCTGGGAACAGTAGTACACCGCTCGCTCAGCCAGACTATATACCATTGTTTACTGACACTCTGTGTACACCGCTCAGCCAGACTATATACCATTGTTTACTGCCACTCTGATTCTGCTGGGAACAGTAGTACACCGCTCGCTCAGCCAGACTATATACCATTGTTTACTGACACTATATAGCAGACTATATAGCATTGTGTGTACACCGCTCAGCCAGACTATATACCATTGTTTACTGACACTCTGTGTACACCGCTCAGCCAGACTATATACCATTGTTTACTGCCACTCTGATTCTGCTGGGAACAGTAGTACACCGCTCGCTCAGCCAGACTATATAGCATTGTGTTTACTGCCACTCTGTGTACACCGCTCAGCCACACTATATAGCATTGCGTACTCTGCCAGTCAGTGTGTATATTGCTGGGATCAGTAATACTCCACTCACCGTCAACCACTATATGAGCTCAACATGAGTTCCCCAGAGACCTCCGCTGTGAGCAGCACTCCCAACAACAGCAACAGCCAACGCCCCACGCAAGCTATAACATCCACCCCAGCAGCCAGTGGTCAGCAGCAGCCCTCCCCGGAGGAGAACGTTGTGTCCATCAGTCCGTCGCCAGAGCGATTAATGAGGGCTGCCATTGAGGAGATGATGGGGCCTGATGTGGAGGAGGAGGTCTGGCTCAGGCCAGCATCCCAAGTTAATGTTGAGGACGATGAGGGGTCTGTGTCTGGGGATGTTGGGGTGGCAGAGGTGGTGGGTGGGTCAGACTCAGGAGAAGAGTTGTATGATGAGGATGATGATCGGGACCATCTGTATGTGCCTCAGAGTCCGACCCCGGAAAACATGTTGTATCGTGTGTTTAGGTACTAAAATCTGCGTTCCCTCCCAGTAGTGTTGGGCGAACAGTGTTTGCCACTGTTTGGGTTCTGCAGAACATCACCCTGTTCGGGGTGACTATATAGCAGACTATATAGCATTGTGTTTAATGCCACTCTGTGTACACGGCTCAGCCACACTATATAGCATTGTGTTTACTTCCACTCTGTGTCTGCTGGGAACAGTAGTACACCGCTCACCCGCCACTGTATAGCATTGTGCTCTGTGTCACTGCTGACAATAGTGGTACACCGCTCACCCACCACTGTATAGCATTTCTGTACTGCCACTGTACTGCTGCCAGTCAGCGTGTACTTTAAGGATAAGTGAAATGAGGAAGAAATCCGGTGAAAGAGGGAGGGGCAAGGGAAGAGGTGTTTCCCCTGACGGTTCACGTACAGGCCACAGGGGAGCACCCAAGAAAACCCACTCAATACTGCCCATGTTGTCCAGGACAACAACCCTCACAGATCCAAAAGAACAGGACCAGATAATTACTTGGATGACCTCTCAAGCGTCCAGCAGTGGGTTAAGCAGCACCAGCACATCACGCACGAGGTCCGAGTCCTCAGCCAGTTAAAGTCTGGGCTTTCTTTGAAGACTGCACTGAGGATGTTACCATGGCGATTTGCAAGGTGTGCAAGACCCGCCTGAGCAGGGGGAAAAGTATTAACAACCTCTCCACCACCAGCATGAGCCGCCACATTCTATCCAAACATCCCACTCTGTGGGCAAACGCGGCAGGACAGGGTACCACCAGCAACACTGCCTCCCTTGGGTTCACCAGACTCACCACCAGACCCGCCTCAGCAGCAGCAGTAGCCCAGCCATTGCGTGGTTCACAACATTCACAAACATCAGACGATGCTGACACTGTCACTTTCCGGACTAGTGCTCTTGAGGTCTCCCAGTGTTCATCAAACACAACAACCAACAGCCCTTCGGTGTGCAGCGCTACGGTTGAGTTGTCTGTTTCTGAGATGTTTGAGCACAAGAGGAAATTGCCAGCAAATGACCCCCGGGCCGTGGCAGTAACAGCCAGCCAGCATAGCCAAGCTTCTGGCCTGCGAAATGCTGCCATATCGAGTGGTGGAGACAAACAGCTTCAAGGGCATGATGTCAGTGGCCATCCCACGTTACGTGGTTCCCAGCCGCTACCACTTTGCGCGCTCTGCAGTGCCTGAGTTGCATGAGCACGTGGTCAGCTAAATAACCCGAAGCTTGAAGAATGCCGTTGCCTGCAAGGTTCACCTCACCACTGACACCTGGACGAGTGCGTTCGGCCAGGGTCGATACATCTCCCTTACCGCGCACTGGGTGAACCTTGTGGAGCCTGGCAGCGATTCCTCACCTGCTACGGCGCGGGTGTTGCCCACGCCGCAAACAGCTGGATAACAACAGCAGCACCTACCTCTCTGACTCCTTCTCCTCCAACGCATCTCAAAGCTGTACCTCATCCGGAAATGCTAACCCAGCACCAGCAGCAGTAGGATCGTGGAAGCAGTGCAGCACAGCTGTTGGCATGCGTCAGCAAGCGTTGCTGAAGCTGATCTGCCTTGGGGATAAGCAGCACACAGGGGAGGAAATTTGGAGGGGAATAAAGGAACAGACGGATTTGTGGCTGGCACCGCTGGACCTGAAACCGGGCATGAAGCTAGACACCTGGCACGAACTGGCAATGTACGCAATAGAGGTGCTGGCTTGCCCGGCAGCCAGCGTTATGTCGGAACGCTGTTTCAGTGCTGCCGGAGGCATCATCACAGATCGGCGTATCCGCCTCTCCACAGAAAATGCAGACCGTCTGACTCAAATTAAAATGAATCAATCCTGGATTGGAAACGACTACGCAACACTCCTGGACCCCAACCAAGTAACATGACCGATGAACATCTGGGATGGTTTAGCGTTTCCGGTCCCTGTTTATTGAACCTCTCATCTGTATTACATTTATGACTGCATGGCGGCAAAAAGCATTGCTGCTATATCCGCACGCTTTTTGTCCTCATGCAAGGCCTGGGTTGTTGTGTCTCACAAAGCGTGGCCTTCTCCTCCTGCGCCTCCTCCTGTTCCATCACGTGTGCTGCTGCTGCTGCTGGGTTACCGTTGCCGCGTGGTCCCTGTTTATTGAACCTCTTATCTTTATTACATTTATGACTACATGGCGGTACAAAGCATGCTATCCGCACGCTTTTTGTCCTCATGCAAGGCCTGGGTTGTTGTGTCTCACAAAGCGTGGCCTTCTCCTCCTGCGCCTCCTCCTGTTCCATCACGTGTGCTGCTGCTGGGTTAGCGTTGCCGCGTGGTCCCTGTTTATTGAACCACTTATCTTTATTACATTTATGACTGCATGGTGGTACAAAGCATGCTATCCGCACGCTTCTTGTCCTCATGCAAGGCCTGGGTTGTTGTGTCTCAAAGCGTGGCCTTCTCCTCCTGCGCCACCCTCCTCCTGTTCCATCACGTGTGCTGCTGCTGGGTTAGCATTACCGGTCCCTTTTCCTGGAACCTCTTATATGTATTACATTTATGACTGCATGCCGACAAAAAGCATGTTACCTGTGCAAAGAAAACAGACATTTCCCGCATTTAAAAGACAGTTTTCCCTTTGAAACTTTAAAATCGATTTTCTCAAAAACTATAAGCTCTTTTTGCTAAATTTTTTTTTCCTCTTGTACCCACTCCCAAGGTGCACATACCCTGTAAATTTGGGGTATGTAGCATATAAGGAGGCTTTACAAAGCACAAAAGTTCGGGTCCCCATTGACTTCCATTATGTTCGGAGTTCGGGTCGAACACCCGAACATCGCGGCCATGTTCGGCCTGTTCGGCCCGAACCCGAACATCTAGATGTTCGCCCAACACTAGGCGATACAATATCCTACGTTCCTGTGCCTCATCCTCCTCCGAGCTGCCTTCCGGGGCCTCAGGCACATAAGGACAGTCCTCAATCATCCTCATCGTCAGGAAACAGCTCGTCTCCTGACCCCCCAACCATCTCCCCTCCCCACCGCTAGGCCCAATACCCCCTTCCTGCCCGCTATCCCTCCAGCTCTGCGGTCCCACACGGCTCGGGTCCCCATAGACTTCAATAGGGTTCGGTGTTCGGCCGAATATACCGAACATCTGGATGATGTTCGGCTGACCCGACCCGAACAGCTGGGTGTTCGATCAACACTAACACAAACCCCTCCTCATCCAAAATGTGCTTGTGCTGCTGGCCTGAGCACAACCTCCTCCATATCAGGCCCCATGATCTCCTCAATGGCAGCCATCAAGACGCTTCCAGACACCAGCCTGAAGGGCAGAATGCTCTCATTGCAGGTCTGACCACTGGCTGCTGGGGCGGATGTCACAGCAAGCGGGGGGCGTTGCCTGCTGCTGCTGCTGCTGGGAGTGCTGGTCACAGTGGAAGTCTGGGTACACATAATGGGCTGCTGCTCCGCCATCATCTCCACCACTGCCTCTGACTGACTCTCCTGAATGGCCACACCATGACCTAAGGTGCTGAAAATGGTTGCCAACGGCGGTAGCGGTGCTGCTGCTGGACTCCTCTCTGCTCCATCCCTACAGCTGAGTGCCTTCTCACTAGCAGTGGACCAGTCCCATATGTGGCGGTGCAGATGGCATTCCCTCTCTTGCCTCGGCCCCTACCAGACATTCTCTATACACAATATTTGAAGGTGGAAAGTGCGCTGCTTTTTACTGTCAAATATACGGTATGTGTGGGGAGAGACGGAGTATAACAGGGAGCTTTATTTATTGATTTATTTTTTTAAACAGACAGAAAAGAAAACAAAAAATGCACAGATGGCACAAGTACTCAAAACAATACAAATAGAAATAAAAGTATCAAATACAGTAATCAAGCACTAAAATCAGTGAACACGTGCCTGCCTGCACTACGCACAGCACAGTAACTGCACACTGGCACAGCACAATGTCACTGACTAAAAGTAACTTAAGTTAATCACTGGCTGGCTAGATAAATACCAGTATCAAATACAGTAATACAGCACTAAAATCACACTAGCACTTTACACTGTCACTGACAACTACACGGACTACAACTAACTTCAGTTGGACTCTGCACTCTGCACTAACTTCAGTTAGACCTGGACTCTGCAGCTGAGATCTCCTCCGCACAGGCAGCCTCACCATCCAGCACCCAGCAGCATGACATTTGCTCAGCATTCCTGGATTCTGCAGCTGAGATCTCCTCCGCACAGGCTCACCATCCAGCACCCAGCAGCATGATGTCTGCTCAGCATTCCTGGACTCTGCAGCTGAGATCTCCTCTGCACAGCCTCACCATCTAGCACCCAGTAGCATGATGTCTGCTCAGCATTCCTGGACTCTGGAGCTGAGATCTCCTCCGCACAGACTCACCATCCAGCACCGAGCAGCATGATGCCTGCTCAGCATTCCTGGACTCTGCAGCTGAGATCTCCTCCACACAGGCAGCTTCACCATCCAGCACCCAGCAGCATGATGCCTGCTCAGCATTCCTGGACTCTGCAGCTGAGATCTCCTCCGCACAGGCAGCCTCACCATCCAGCACCCAGCAGCATGATGTCTGCTCAGCATTCCTGGACTCTGCAGCTGAGATCTCCTCCTCACAGCCTCACCATCCAGCACCCAGCAGCATGATGTCTGCTTAGCATTCCTGGACTCTGCAGCTGAGATCTCCTCCACACAGGCAGCCTCACCATCCAGCACCCAGCAGCATGATGTCTGCTCAGCATTCCTGGACTCTGCAGCTGAGATCTCCTCCTCACAGCCTCACCATCCAGCATCCAGCAGCATGATGTCTGCTCAGCATTCCTGGACTCTGCAGGTGAGATCTCCTCTGTACAGACTCACCATCCAGCACCCAGCAGCATGATGTCTGCTTAGCATTCCTGGACTCTGCAGCTGAGATCTCCTCCACACAGGCAGCCTCACCATCCAGCACCCAGCAGCATGATGTCTGCTCAGCATTCCTGGAATCTGCAGCTGAGATCTCCTCCTCACAGCCTCACCATCCAGCACCCAGCAGCATGATGTCTGCTCAGCATTCCTGCACTCTGCAGCTGTTCTTCTCAGAGCAGGAGAGCTTTAACTGTTTCACTGCCTAGAGCCTCTGCAGAGACCACTACAATACCTGCTTCACATCACACTGTGCTTCCTTCACCGACAGTGACTTCATCTGCAGCCCAACATAAATCTTCCACAGGCTTTTGCCCAGTACACACCATGCAATGTCCTGTCACATAAATGTGTCAAATGCATTCTTTTCGACAGGTGTGATCTGATTTCCGATAGTTTTTCTGATCTATTTTCCAATCACTACAACACAAAATTGGTCAGAAAAATGATCGGAGATAAGATTGGACCTGTTGTAAATAATTGATTCCACCCATCTGTCTGACGCAGAATTGCATGGTGTGTAGCAGGCATTAGCAAGGAATGCTTCTGAAGATTACAGAGATAGCGATCTCTATGCTGGCTTTCTGGCTGCACAGCATGTGGATAGGGAGGTGGATATCTTATCTTTCAGTATGTGTGCACACCTATATGCTTGCAGGGCTAGAAACCCTATACGTATCTATCATACTGGCTGCATTCCTCTGTACTATTGCCCTCATTAATAACCCATATTGTGGTACAGGATCCTTCATTAGGGCTAACTGTGTGATTTATGCATTTACAGGCAGTGCTGGGACCAGAGTTATGCCCTTGTGTAGGGTTAGTACTGCGTTATCATCAGTGGCGTAGCTAGGGTGATTGACACCCGGTGCGGATAATTTACCGACACCCCCCCCCCAAAAAAAAGCGAAGCGCGCAGTGGCAAAAAATCGGGTGTGGACATGACGTCACATGGGTGGGGGTAACTGTAATGTAACTGTAACCGTAAGGCAGTGGGCAAATATAAGTAGCCAGAATAGTTGCCCCCAGCATAGGTTAGGTAGGTGCCCCAAGTATAGGTTAATTAGGTAGGTGCCTCCAATATAGGTAGCCAATATAGTTGCCACCAGTATAGGCTAGCTAGGTAGGTAGGTGCCCCCAATACA